>NC_050069.1:46008783-46061283 GCF_009764565.3 Dermochelys coriacea | reverse complement strand
CGTTACTGGCCTTCTGTATTTTACTACTACCTCAAGATACAGTAAGTTCTTTCTTACTGATGTACTGAAATATGATAGTTCAGTTAAAATCTTTGAGCATCTGAGGATGAGGAATTGGTTTTGTTTTCTGTTTTGTTTTTGTTTCAAACAATTTTGAGTTCAGTTTTAACGAGGAGTCGTTTCTATGGTGGATGGAGTCCCAGGGGTGCTTGACCTAGGAGTGGCTGCTGGTGGTGTGTCAATGGGGCTTCCTGCCCCACTGTTGGGTGTCACGGAGGAGCTGACTGCTGGTGTCTCTCCTTGCTGCTGGGCTTGGAGGGTCTGCCCACAGATGTGGTGATGCTTCTCCCAGTCCTTGTGCTGGCAAAATGAGCCACAGTATCGCGCCGTGTTGCAACCGCTGCAGGTTTCACTAGCTTTACGGCCACAGTTCCAGCAGCTCTAGAAGAGGAAGAAAGGGACAACAGAATGTTAATAATTTTGTCCTGAATATTGTAACAAACACATTAAACACAATTCATATAATTAATAGAAACTGCTAGTTAAACATTGGCCTAATTAAGGACTACTAGCCTAGGGGTTAATACATAAATACTTCAGATACCTTAGGGTAGATTCAGCCCTGGGGTAACTCCACTGACGTTAGCAGAATTATTCCAGGGATTTTGGCCTTGAGAAATTAGGGCAGACACTAAAAAGGGAATCACTGGTCCAGATGTAAGCTTGTGGCACACAAGGTTCAGGTTTACTTTTATGTTCATTTAGTCTAACAAATCACTTGAGATTTTCAGCTCTCATCACTATGCTGATTAGCTGTAAGTGCCCTAAAATTTCACAATGATTTCTCTACCGGATTTATTTTTTTAAAAAAATTCCCCAAAAGAGGGGAAATCAAGTTATTAAAAATGTGAGGGAAGAATATACATCACAGGTAAAATCCCAATCCTGCAAAGACTTAGGCTATGTATATGTAAGTGTACAGCACACAACTACCAGCAGTGGGTAGGTTATGTGTAGCTTCATACCACAGTGAGAAGCTGGCTGCATCCACACTGCTATGTGTAGCAATATGCAGCCATGAAAGGCTCTGCTCAGGGGGAGGCAGTGAGAAGCTGCCAGAGCCTTTCTCCGCTGCCTCCCGCCATGCCAGAGCCTTTCCCCACTGCCAGAGTCTTTCCCTGTGGAGGGGAAAGACCCCAGCAGCAGGGAGGCAATGGAACAATACACTGCTAAAAACAGCAGTGTCAGCAAGAGAGGCATTGCTTGGAGAAGTAGAGCCCTGTACATACGCCCAGGGTTCTGGTGTCTTTCTCTGCTACTTGTCTAAGCTGTGCCTCACCATCTATGCTGCTATGTATACTCATGCTTGGGGTGTGTGCAGTGTATGTAAATCTACGTGCCGCTGTAAGGTATGTGCAGTGTAGACGCACATGCTTAACTTTGAGCAAGTGAGTAGTCCCCCTGGACTCAAATTGGCCCACTCACTGCCCCAAGTTAAGGGCATGCCTAAATCTTTGCACAGAGCCTAAGAGGCTGTCACACAGTAGCCTGCAACAGGCCAAAGGACAAAAACCTTACTCAGTTCCCTCAATTGAGCCAATGAAATTTTTGCCTGGGAAGGACTTCACAATTTGCCCCATGATACAGAACATCACAGTAGCCTGATAGCCACAGAGATTGCTAGCCTCTTATTGTACATCAAGAAAGCAAGACTATACATTTTACAAATTTCCTCACTTTTCAAATGTCATTGAAAAATATATCTTTATCAGGAATAAAACCGGACAGAACCACATCCATGAACTCCCCGCTCCGAGTCCTACCCAAAGCGTAGCAACCACAGAATATGCTGTTCACTTCCCTATAGTCCCTTGCAATGCCAGCTGGATGCTGGAGCACATCCAACCTACAAGTGATATTCCTAAACTACATAAAAAATCCCAATTACAGAACAGAACAAAGACTTAAATCCAAAACAATATTTTAAGGAAATTAAACATTTAATTGGAGTCAAGTGGCTTCTTTAGAAAATATCCTGGTGTTAGTTCTATCCTTTTTTTGGCGCAGGAATATTCTGGCAGATGCAAGAAGAGTAACTGTCTAATACTCACTGGCTCCTTCAGATTGAAATCAGATGTACATGGCATTCTCAATTCAAACTGATTAAACACACAGACTAAACGAGGTAATTACAAATACATGTGCTGGGGACTCTCTTTTAATTTGTAAAATTGTTCACATCTTTTAAAACACTTTTTTAAAAAGGTGGAATTACAAACTAACAGAAACAGATGTTTTTGGTAGTTAAACTGTTGGAAATTCAGACTCCATGTCTGACATCACCTGGTTTTGATTCAGTGTTCATGATCTCAGGTTAATTCTCCTTAGACTCAGTCCAGTTCTGGAGCAGTATGACCACATTACCGCCATTCAGACTGGATAACTTCACTATATTTTCAAATGCATTTTAACTTTCTTTTTTTAAACAAGCACACTTTTTTGTCACCACAATGAAAAGCAACTCCAATACAAACGATTTTTGTAATTATGTGCACAGGAATAAGCTGCGTACAATTCTATCTGGAATGTGCTTGCACAGAGTTACTGCTGAACTGCCAATAACCAGCCTTGTTTGGTTATACTGATTTTTAGAATTGCAGAATTGAGTATTCTTGTTCATTCGCTATCCAAAAAAGGGTCCTGATCATACATGGGAAGACCTTTTAGCCCACATGCAGTACCATTGAAATCAGCTCTCTACAGGTGCACAACTCCCTTTGTGCAGGTTTGATTGCAGTACTGGGTAGATTCATTGTAAAATGTTTTGATGCTGGAAAATATAGCCTCTATCTAGTCAAGTTTCTATTCAACAAATAAAAGCCAAGTTTCAAAAAATCCTCTTTTTTGTTTTGAACTTGATGTGCTAGATTCTACCTGAGTAGAAATGCTTGTCCAGTGCTCAATTTGTGCCAGGGCTTGCCAGGACTCACCTCTAGACTTGGCAGTTCATAGCCCTGGCACCTCTGGGCTTGCTGCATCAGTTATGAACATAAAAAAATTGCTTGAGTCCCATCACCTCTTTCATTACAAATTAACCACTGTGCTTGTCTCTTATAAGTCTGCATAGTAGGACGTTACAAACTCTCAAGCTGGAGCCACGTCACAATGCAACCAGCTGTCCCAAAATGCATTTTTGTGAGAGAAAACAAAGTCACTTACATCTTACGAGTATTTTGTTGAACTGGCTATTTTATTAATTAAATCATCTCAAGTCTCTACAATGCTTTGAACATGTAAAATGCTATATGGGTGCTAGATTTTATTAAAATTCTTAGGTTTCAGAGTAGCAGCCGTGTTAGTCTGTATTCGCAAAAAGAAAAGGAGTACTTGTGGCACCTTAGAGACTAACAAATTTATTAGAGCATAAGCTTTCGTGAGCTACAGCTCACTTCATCGAATGCACTTCATCATGCATTCATCCAAATGCATCCGATGAAGTGAGCTGTAGCTCACGAAAGCTTATGCTCTAATAAATTTGTTAGTCTCTAAGGTGCCACAAGTACTCCTTTTCTTTTTTTAAAATTCTTAGTCGCTCACAGCTCTAAATCAATGCTTTATAAGCTATTACCTAATGTGTCCCTACATTGTGTGGTACGTGCTTTTGTCCACTGCATTTATCAGTTATAATTCAACAGGACTTTACAGCTTTAGTCTAATTGTGAGAATAAATGCAATAAAATTCATTTTAAAATTCTTGCACCTGTTTATGTACCAAGTTATTATATTTAAAGTACTAAAGAACAGTCCTTCTGTGTAAATTGGCAACAAGTGTGCATTCATGAGGATACTTACTTGAATTGCCATATTAGCTGTATTTTGTAGCATACAATCCACTGGTCCCACAAGGACTTCTTTTACAGAATAGTACAGATCTCACCATTGTTATCTGGGAATACACATCTAGGAACCAGTACTATGTCATGCTACAATCCATATGGTAATATAATGTGTCTACATGAAATTGAGCAAAGTTTCTATATTTAAATAAAGCAAACAACGCAGCTATGGATATTTAATGTGATTTCATCTTTTATACAACCCCTTAAATACTGGCCTAATGTACTGCAACACTAGTTCTTGTTTTGTACTGAGTTCCAGATGTATCCTAATACTGTAAGGACAGGAACATAGAGACCTTAGACTCCTTGTGCACTAATTAGGCTATACACAGGCCAGATTTTCAGCCTATGTAACTCAATTTAGCTTCATTGACTCCAAGGATGTATTGACTTAATGGAGTTTGGCTGAATGAGGATCTGGCCTTGAATCTAACCCACAGGTCCCATTTTCATCTTCCAGAATCACATTCACTACATCAGGGCCGTCCCTAGACATTTTGGTGCCCTACGCAGCCTCCCTGCAAAGGGGAGGGCTGCCCCAGGCCTCAGAGAGGGGGCAGGAGCAGGCTGGGGCGTCGTGAAACCGCCCCCAAGCATGACAGCTTGTGATTGCAGGGTGGGCCTAACCCCGCACTCATGGGGCAGCGGGAAGTGGAGTGACCCAGCCCCAGCCCACTCTGCTCTGCTCCCCTGGCTCCCAGCCTTGGGACTTGGGAGGCAGGGGGAAACTGCCCCCAGCACTCACTGGTGGTATGGCTGGGAGCCGGTGGAGCGGAGTGGACTGGACTGGGGCTGGGTCGCTCCACTTCCCACTGCCCGGTAAATGCAGAGTGCATCCAATCCCTGCTGCAGTCCCCTGGGATGTAGCTCAGGGGAAGGGGTGTAGTGCGGGCAGGGCTGGGGTGGAGCAGGGGAGGGGGCTTTGGGAAAGGGGTGGAGTGGGGTGGGACTGGGGAAGAGCAGGGGTGGGAAGAGGCAGGACGGGGCAGAGGCTTTGGGGAAGAGGGGGAGCAGGGGCGGGGGCAGCATTCTGAGCCGGCCAGAGGATCAGGCTGGCCGCTGGAGCAGCACACAGCTGTGTAGGTGCCCCAAATTTCCTGGTGCCCTATGCAGCCGCATAGTTTGCATATGGGTAAGGACAGCCCTGCACTACATCTCCCTCAACTCACAAAGTGAAACCAATTGTCATTCAGAAAGTCTTGGACCAAAGCTTATCCTCTTCCTGGTTCTGATATACTTTATTTTCAAGATTTCTCAGCTTCAAACAGTTTTCATAAAAAGAAGGTATGAGCAATATTATAGGTTGTGACTGCAGCTCATGTGGACATCCATAAGCTACCTTTAATATAATTAGCTTGAGTATTGGAGCAGTGAAGCTTCTGCAGAAGCTCACCTGAAACCCTGGGCAATTACTCACATGGCTAGTTCACACTGAAGTAGCTTCAGTGCTACTGGTACCTGAGCTAGCTATATTGAAGCTAGCTTGGGTATGTCTTCACAAGTTGTATTACACCCAGTGTATCCATGGTTGCACTGGCATTCATTGTCTTCAGGGGCTTGGTGCATCATCTCTTATTTCTGTAGTGCATAGCTCTAGTAGCGCTTACATAGACAGAACCCTTTCTGATTGAAGTTTGGATGACAGCAATCGTTCTGGTGAGCAAAAGAACTAGTTTGACGTTGCAATGACTCAAAACATTCAACTGCCTATTGAAGATATCAAGCAGGAAAATGAGTCATTACTTACTTTATAGTCTCAGTTGTCCATCCTGTGCAATTCTAGTTTTCCATGAAGTTCAGTGAGCTATTCCAATGCAGGAATGTCTCAACTTTCTCTCCCACAAACGGTTGCAGAACCCATCAGACTTCCTACTTTTGCTATTCCATTAGCCCATGTCTTACAGACAAACAATTCCTCCATCACTGTTTAAAATTTGTGAGGATTCCTACTCTCCAAAATCCTTGGCAGAGCATTACTTCAATAGGTACATGCAACTAATAACTCTGAATTTTTTTTGTCCTCATCAACAAATGCTGCTCCATGATCTCCATCTTGGAGATCTCTAGCACTGAAGCTGAATGTTTGCTAACACATTGCGTTTGGCAAGCCATTTTGCCCTACACTCTTGCCATCATTAGCCATCTTTTAGAAATATTTTCTGTTATTATAGTATTTGCTTTGCTCTTTTTCTTCCTGTTCAGACTCAGAAGGGAGCTAGCTCAAAAAAAAAAGTATCTTAAGATGTTAAAAGGCGATCTACTTTGAAATGTCTAAATATGGTGCCATATTCTTCAGAGTCACCTTTAACAAAGTTTCTGACGTTCTCCACTTTCCTACAAAAGACAAGTAATCCTGTAGTGTTAATCCTAGTTATGTTAAGAACCCATATTTCCTGGTGTTTCCTGGAGGGAATAAGAATATTGCACCTATTGGACAGTACTGGGAACCCTAACTGCTTGCACTCAAAGTTAATCAATAAAGAGAAAAAAAGAATATGCGTGGGTTACTGATTGCACAGTGGTGGTAAAAAAGGTCACAAGCCAGTCCAGCCAAGAAATAAAGGGTGTGTACAAATACACTGACGTGTATTTATTCAGCACCTATCGTCATGGGGGATGCTTTTCAAACGTGCCAGCGTGACTACGCAATACAAGCCCCACTGATTTTTAATGGGACCTAGGTACTTTTGAAAATTCCACCCAAGTCCCATTGAAAGTCTATGTGATTTGTGCTCCTAACTCACATAGCCACAATAGGTAGGGATTTTAAAAGTGCCAAAATACACCATAAGGTGACCAGATGTCCCGATTTTATAGGGACAGTCCTATAAAATCTTTCTGGGTCTTTTTCTTATATAGGCTCCTATTTCCACACACCCCCTGTCCTGATTTTTCACATTTTGCTGTCTGGTCACCCTAATACACCACCACATGCAATGTTGTCTCCAAGCTTCAGAAGTCTGGGATTAAGTAACAGGTGATAGCTAAATACTCAGGGTTTACCCAAACCATCAATGTTTTATTGTTTAGAAATCCAAGCTGTGACCACCACAAAAAAAATATGTTAGCATGTGAATGTGTGCAACAGGCATAGAAATCAGGCTTGTGTACATTACCTTTTATGGTTCAAACATGAGTGTGAATTGTCAAGTTAGATGACACAATTCTGAGCACAACTGACCGGTCAGCATAGACCAGGCCCCTTTGTGTTCACAAGCATGTCATAGAATCATAGAATATCAGGCTTGGAAGGGACCTCAGGATGTCATGTAGTCCAACCCCCTGCTCAAAGCAGGACCAATCCCCAATTTCTGCCCCAGATCCCTAAATGGCCCCCTCAAAGATTGAATTCACAACCCTGGGTTTAGCAGGCCAATGCTCAAACCACTGAGCTATCCTCTCCCCTTATAAGTGTAATATTCAGACACACCATATAACTCGATAATGTAAACAAGCCTTAACCCTACACAATCCTTAAAAGCAGTGTTGGATCGTTACACATTTGTTTTATCTAAGCAGCTGTCTGAACAAAAAAAGCATCTGCTTCAACTGGAGTGAACTATCATATCCATGTTTTTTCCCCTTAAGAGTGGTGAAGAACACCATGAGTGTTAGATTTTTCTGTGGCATTTTATATTGGAGCAGAGACAGATGTTTTAATTTTTTCAATAATCTGGCCAGTAAGTTTACTATGTCTCTTTGCTAAAGCTGTTCACCCTTACTATTAAAACTGATTTGCACAACAGTATGTTACAGCCAAAGCAAGCACAGCAGCCATTAAGGAGTAGCTGCTCACATATGTTTTGGTTCTTAGCCAAATCAGCTACTGATGAACGGATCATCCTTTGCCTAGTTTCCTTTTCTGTAATTGTAAGGAAGTAGTAAAGAAATAATTTGTGGTTCTGAAATAGTCATGCTGACAGGTAGGCCTGCTTCTGTCTTTTTGCTTTTAAACATACTATCCCTAAGAGGCTGTGGTTTACTTCTAGCCCAGGATCTGTACAATTCCATGGAAGTCTCCCCATAAAAAAAAACAGATGAGTGCAAGCCAATCTCAAGGTTTATGGAGATCTTCCATTTTAAATATAATATAGGCACTGAAGTAATGGCATTACTCAGTAAATAAGAACAATTCAAACAAAAGCAAAATGTGCCATCTGACAGGGAATCTGGTCAGTGGAGAAATAAAAAGGAAATACTACAATGCTGTGTGTCTCTTATTTCTCAAAATATTGTGGGCCACTTCTTAAAACTGAGATCCTCTCCTACATCACACTCCCTCCTCAAACCCTAGTCAGCACTTTCCACAGTGTTTGGTTTCACATGACTAGTTCATTCATACTGGACCAGCATTAATGAGAGTACATGACAATAAGCTCACTTTAATGAGATGGGTGGTCCTGACTGGTAACTTCCTCCACATCAAATCTTTGCTGCTTATTACTTCTTCCTCATTGATGGAACTTAACTTTTACTACTGAATCTCCTCTCACTGCCTGCAACTCCCATTGCTTTACTCTCCTCAGCTCATTGTTCAACTTGATTCTATTCTCTTGCAAAACAGTAGTTTTTCTTGTTTGATTGGTCAAAAAAGCCTCTGGAAACCCTAACAAAGTCCTGGGATGATTATGACATGCAGTAAAGCCTCAGAGATACTGAACACCAGAGTTACGGACTGACCAGTCAACAAATGTGAAACTGGAAGTAACCAATCAGGCAGCAGCAGAGAGAAAACAACAACAACAACAACAAAAACCCCAAATACTGTACTGTACTGTGCCATGATCTTAAAGGTAGGCACATCTGGGTTGACTGTCCCCCTCCCCACATCTTCACTCCCTCCTCCACGTGTGGGGCAGCCACTTACATCTAGGAGTGAAGACGCTGGGGCTGCCAGCCCAAGGCAGCTGGCAGAGCAGGAGCAGCACTGGGGTCTGTTTTCCCCACGCACTCTGGGCCGGAAGGGGGACAAGGTTGCACTCCGACCCAGGGAAAGAAGCTGTCTGCAAGGAAGCTGCCCACACTGAGGAGTTTCAGAGTAGCAGCCGTGTTAGTCTGTATTTGCAAAAAGAAAAGGAGTACTTGTGGTACCTTAGAGACTAACAAATTTATTTGAGCATAAGCTTTCGTGAGCTACAGCTCACTTTATCGGATGCATTCAGTGGAAAATACAGTGGGGAGATTTATATACATAGAGAACATGAAACAATGGGTGTTACCATACATACTGTAACAAGAGTGATCATTTAAGGTGAGCTTTACCAGCAGGAGAGTGGGGGGTGGGGGGAGGAACCTTTTGTAGTGATAATCAAGGTGGGCTATTTCCAGCAGTTGACATGAACGTTTGAGTAACAGTTGGGGGTGTGGGGGGAATAAACATGGGGAAATAGTTTTACTTTGTGTAATGACCCATCCATTCCCAGTCTCTATTCAAGCCTAAGTTAATTGTATCCAGTTTGCAAATTAATTCCAATTCAGCAGTCTCTCGTTGGAGTCTGTTTTTGAAGTTTTGTTGTTGAAGAATTGCCACTTTTAGGTTTGTAATTGAGTGATCAAAGAGATTGAAGTGTTCTCCAACTGGTTTTTGAATGTTATAATTCTTGACATCTGATTTGTGTCCATTTATTGTTTTATATAGAGACTGTCCAGTTTGACCAATGTACATAGCAGAGGGGCATTGCTGGCACATATCACATTGGTAGATGTGCAGGTGAACGAGCCTCTGATAGTGTGGCTGATGTGATTAGGTCCTATGATGGTGTCCCCTGAATAGCTATGCGGACAGAGTTGGCAACGGGCTTTGTTGCAAGGATAGGTTCCTGGGTTAGTGGTTCTGTTGTGTGGTGTGTGGTTGCTGGTGAGTATTTGCTTCAGGTTGGGGGGCTGTCTGTAAGCAAGGACTGGCCTGTCTCCCAAGATCTGTGAGAGTGACGGGTCTCCTTCAGGATAGGTTGTAGATCCTTGATGATGCGTTGGAGAGGTTTCAGTTGGGGGCTGAAGGTGATGGCTAGTGGTGTTCTGTTATTTTCTTTGTTGGGCCTGTCCTGTAGTAGGTGACTTCTGTGTACTCTCCTGGCTCTGTCAATCTGTTTCTTCACTTTAGCAGGTGGGTATTGTAGTTGTAAGAATGCTTGATAGAGATCTTGTAGGTGTTTGTCTCTGTCTGAGGGGTTGGAGCAAATGCCGTTGTATCGTAGAGCTTGGCTGTAGACAATGGATCGTGTGGTGTGGTCTGGATGAAAGCTGGAGGCATGTTCGTAGGAATAGCGGTCAATAGGTTTCCGGTATAGGGTGGTGTTTATGTGACCATTGTTTATTAGCACCATAGTGTCCAGGAAATGGATCTCTTGTGTGGACTGGTCCAGGTTGATGGTGGGATGGAAATTGTTGAAATCATGGTGGAATTCCTCAACGACTTCTTTTCCATGGGTCCAGATGATGAAGATGTCATCAATGTAGCACATGTAGAATAGAGGCATTAGGGGACAAGAGCTGAGGAAGCGTTGTTCTAAGTCAGCCATAAAAATGTTGGCATACTGTGGGGCCTTCATAGAATCATAGAATCATAGAATATCAGGGTTGGAAGGGACCCCAGAAGGTCATCTAGTCCAACCCCCTGCTCAAAGCAGGACCAAGTCCCAGTTAAATCATCCCAGCCAGGGCTTTGTCAAGCCTGACCTTAAAAACCTCTAAGGAAGGAGATTCTACCACCTCCCTAGGTAACGCATTCCAGTGTTTCACCACCCTCCTAGTGAAAAAGTTTTTCCTAATATCCAATCTAAACCTCCCCCATTGCAACTTGAGACCATTACTCCTCGTTCTGTCATCTGCTACCATTGAGAACAGTCTAGAGCCATCCTCTTTGAAACCCCTTTCAGGTAGTTGAAAGCAGCTATCAAATCCCCCCTCATTCTTCTCTTCTGCAGACTAAACAATCCCAGCTCCCTCAGCCTCTCCTCATAAGTCATGTGCTCTAGACCCCTAATCATTTTCGTTGCCCTTCGTTGTACTCTTTCCAATTTATCCACATCCTTCCTGTAGTGTGGGGCCCAAAACTGGACACAGTACTCCAGATGAGGCCTCACCAGTGTCGAATAGAGGGGAACGATCACGTCCCTCGATCTGCTCGCTATGCCCCTACTTATACATCCCAAAATGCCATTGGCCTTCTTGGCAACAAGGGCACACTGCTGACTCATATCCAGCTTCTCGTCCACTGTCACCCCTAGGTCCTTTTCCGCAGAACTGCTGCCGAGCCATTCGGTCCCTAGTCTGTAGCGGTGCATTGGATTCTTCCATCCTAAGTGCAGGACCCTGCACTTATCCTTATTGAACCTCATTAGATTTCTTTTGGCCCAATCCTCCAATTTGTCTAGGTCCTTCTGTATCCTATCCCTCCCCTCCAGCGTATCTACCACTCCTCCCAGTTTAGTATCATCCGCAAATTTGCTGAGAGTGCAATCCACACCATCCTCCAGATCATTTATGAAGATATTGAACAAAACGGGCCCCAGGACCGACCCCTGGGGCACTCCACTTGACACCGGCTGCCAACTAGACATGGAGCCATTGATCACTACCCGTTGAGCCCGACAATCTAGCCAGCTTTCTACCCACCTTATAGTGCATTCATCCGGCCCATACTTCCTTAACTTGCTGACAAGAATGCTGTGGGAGACCGTGTCAAAAGCTTTGCTAAAGTCAAGAAACAATACATCCACTGCTTTCCCTTCATCCACAGAACCAGTAATCTCATCATAAAAGGCGATTAGATTAGTCAGGCATGACCTTCCCTTGGTGAATCCATGCTGACTGTTCCTGATCACTTTCCTCTCCTCTAAGTGCTTCAGGATTGATTCTTTGAGGACCTGCTCCATGATTTTTCCAGGGACTGAGGTGAGGCTGACCGGCCTGTAGTTCCCAGGATCCTCCTTCTTCCCTTTTTTAAAGATGGGCACTACATTAGCCTTTTTCCAGTCATCCGGGACTTCCCCCGTTCGCCACGAGTTTTCAAAGATAATGGCCAAGGGCTCTGCAATCACAGCCGCCAATTCCTTCAGCACTCTCGGATGCAATTCGTCCGGCCCCATGGACTTGTGCACGTCCAGCTTTTCTAAATAGTCCCTAACCACCTCTATCTCTACAGAGGGCTGGCCATCTCTTCCCCATTTTGTGTTGCCCAGCACAGCAGTCTGGGAGCTGACCTTGTTAGTGAAAACAGAGGCAAAAAAAGCATTGAGTACATTAGCTTTTTCCACATCCTCTGTCACTAGCTTGCCTCCCTCATTCAGTAAGGGGCCCACACTTTCCTTGGCTTTCTTCTTGTTGCCAACATACCTGAAGAAACCCTTCTTGTTACTCTTGACATCTCTTGCTAGCTGCAGCTCCAGGTGCGATTTGGCCCTCCTGATATCTTTCCTACATGCCCGAGCAATATTTTTATACTCTTCCCTGGTCATATGTCCAACCTTCCACTTCTTGTAAGCTTCTTTTTTATGTTTAAGATCCGCTAGGATTTCACCATTAAGCCAAGCTGGTCGCCTGCCATATTTACTATTCTTTCGACTCATCGGGATGGTTTGTCCCTGTAACCTCAACAGGGATTCCTTGAAATACAGCCAGCTCTCCTGGACTCCCTTCCCTTTCATGTTAGTCCCCCAGGGGATCCTGGCCATCTGTTCCCTGAGGGAGTCAAAGTCTGCTTTCCTGAAGTCCAGGGTCCGTATCCTGCTGCTTACCTTTCTTCCCTGCGTCAGGATCCTGAACTCAACCAACTCATGGTCACTGCCTCCCAGATTCCCATCCACTTTTGCTTCCCCCACTAATTCTACCCGGTTTGTGAGCAGCAGGTCAAGAAAAGCGCTCCCCCTAGTTGGCTCCCCTAGCACTTGCACCAGGAAATTGTCCCCTACGCTTTCCAAAAACTTCCTGGATTGTCTATGCACCGCTGTATTGCTCTCCCAGCAGATATCAGGAAAATTAAAGTCACCCATGAGAATCAGGGCATGCGATCTAGTAGCTTCCGTGAGTTGCCGAAAGAAAGCCTCATCCACCTCATCCCCCTGGTCCGGTGGTCTATAGCAGACTCCCACCATGACATCACTCTTGTTGCACACACTTCTAAACTTAATCCAGAGACACTCAGGTTTTTCCACAGTTTCATACCGGAGCTCTGAGCAGTCATACTGCTCCCTTACATACAGTGCTACTCCCCCACCTTTTCTGCCCTGCCTGTCCTTCCTGAACAGTTTATAACCATCCATGACTGTACTCCAGTCATGTGAGTTATCCCACCAAGTCTCTGTTATTCCAATCACGTCATAATTCCTTGACATCACCAGGACCTCCAGTTCTCCCTGCTTGTTTCCAAGGCTTTGTGCATTTGTATATAAGCACTTGAGATAACCTGTTGATCGCCCCTCATTCCCAGTATGAGGCAGGAGCCCTCCCCTCTCAGACATTCCTGCCTGTGCTTCCTCCCGGTATCCCGCTTTCCCACTTACCTCAGGGCTTTGGTCTCCTTCCCCCGGTGAACCTAGTTTAAAGCCCTCCTCACTAGGTTAGCCAGCCTGCTGGCAAAGATGTTCTTCCCTCTCTTCGTAAGATGGAGCCCGTCTCTGCCCAGCACTCCTCCTTCATGGAACACCATCCCATGGTCAAAGAATCCAAAGCCTTCTCTCCGACACCACCTGCGTAGCCATTCGTTGACCTCCACGATTCGACGGTCCCTACCCAGGCCTTTTCCTTCCACGGGGAGGATGGACGAGAACACCACTTGCGCCTCCAACTCCTTTATCCTTCTTCCCAGAGCCACGTAGTCCGCAGTGATCCGCTCAAGGTCATTCTTGGCAGTGTCATTGGTGCCCACGTGGAGAAGCAGGAAGGGGTAGCGATCCGAGGGCTTGATGAGTCTCGGCAGTCTCTCCGTCACATCACGAATCTTAGCCCCTGGCAAGCAGCAGACTTCTCGGTTTTCCCGGTCAGGGCGGCAGATAGATGACTCAGTCCCCCGGAGGAGAGAGTCCCCAACCACCACCACCCGCCTTCTCCTCTTGGGAGTGGTGGTCGTGGAACCCCCAACCTCAGGACATCGCATCTCATGCCTCCCAACCAGCGGGGTCTCCTTCTGCTTTCTCCTTACGGGTACCCATCGCAGTGCCGCTGAGTTGAAGGTATACATTGTCCCCAAATGTGAAATATTTATGTGTGAGGACAAAGTCACAAAGTTCAGCCACCAGGTTTGCCGTGACATTATTGGGGATACTGTTCCTGACGGCTTGTAGTCCATCTTTGTGTGGAATGTTGGTGTAGAGGGCTTCTACATCCATAGTGGCCAGGATGGTGTTTTTAGGAAGATCACTGATGGATTGTAGTTTCCTCAGGAAGTCAGTGATGTCTCGAAGATAGCTGGGAGTAGCTGGGAATAGCTGGTAGCATCAGCTGCTGGAACTGGAGCCTGAACTGCACTTTGTTCAGAGTTAATGAACATTTCAGAGTTACGGACAACCTCCATTCCCAAGGTGTCTGTAACTCTGAGGTTTTGCTGTATATAGAAAAAGCTATGCCGGGGTAGTTTGCTCCAAGACTTAATACAAATGTTAAAGGTTGTAAAATCAAACACAAACGTTAGAAAATGCCAGTAAGAGACAGGGGTCATGAGATCAAATAGTATATGATCATGTAATGAAAGACTATCATATTGTATATACTCTCGGGAACCACAGGTTGTATGAGCAACCTTAAACTGGCATATCCTAACTTTTGGGATTTTTACTTAACAGCCTGAATGTTCTTAGCAAACTGAAAAAACAAATTCCATCGTGTGAAATCATATTGACTCCATTCCCCCGACAACTGGGTCATCAGCAGCATTGGAAACCAGGCAATTGTATCTACAGTGTTGACCTGGCATAATTTAGTAGCAGGAGTAGGACGTTATCCTCTGTGTGGAGGCACCAGAGAGGGATGTGAACTAGACCTTGTTCAGTGACTTGCACAACTATGTGTTTGACAGCGGAGGAATGTAGGGAATCAGGAACTTTAGGCCATATACTCTTTTCCTGGCTCAGGAAGGCATGTGCGCAAGTGATTACAGAGAGCACAGTTAGGTGCATACATTTTATCATTAAGCATTCATAATGCAGTAGCACCACGTGGCCTCAACTATTGTGCCAGACAATATATAAATGCATTGTAAGTAACAAGCCCTTTCTGAAGAAAAGGTGGCTGAGTAGATAAAACATGTGGCTTCCAGCTAAGAAATCTGAGGTCAAATCCTAACCCCACTCCAGTGGTGTACAGGGACCAAAGGAGTGGAGCTGCCATTGGGAGAATTTTTCCTAGTCACGGGTAGAGTACAGCTGATTAATGTGGCCCTACACTGATCTCACCCGCAGTCTTATAAATAGGGTCATGCCAGGGGCAGAATGGGGAGTGGTCAGAGATGTCTGCATTCCAGACTGGTGAAGCCAATGAGCAGTTGAGTAAGGCTACTGTAAACTGGACTAATGGAGACTGAGGGCTTCATCACCCTTTGAGCAGCCTATAACCAAGATGGTGCAAAGATGGGTTAAAGTCACTTTTGTCCACTCCATTCTGGGCTGCTCCTTTTGAGTGGCACCTCTGGGCACAGAACAGAAATTGGCCCCGAGTCTGATTCCCAGCTCTACCAGAAGTGACCTTTTGTAACTCTCAGTTACCCCATCTATACAATGCTGGGAAATTATAGCTGCCAGTGTCTTGAACTAGGGGCCTTGCTAGGCCTTGCTCAATTAAAAATAGAGCCCCGCAAATCTGTGGATATCCGCATCCACGGATGCAGATATCCAAGATATCCATTTTTGCGGCTTGCAGCTTGGATGCAGATACAAATTTTGTATCCAAGCAGGACTCTGCAGCACACACTCACCCGAATGGAGCGGCTGTCCCCCAGCCCTCAGGCTCCAGCTCGTCTCTCTGAATCAAACCGCAGCAGCAATATCCTGCTGGGTATTCTGGGAGTTATAGTCCCCAGTTTGCTCGGACAGAGGAGGAAAACTACAACTCCCAGAAGGGAGTGCGACAGTGTGCTCCTGCCCAGTGAACAAAGCGCCAATTTAAAGAGATGCGGTTGTAATTTAAACTAGCGGGTGGCAACGGCAGACATGGCGAGGAGAATAGTTGCATGTATTAACGCTGCTGCACCTGCATAGGGGTATCAAAGCCCCCGACTGGGAGGGCGGCACTGCACATGAGGGCCCAGGATTTTAGCCTCCCTTCCTGGAGTGGGGAAGGAGGTATGGCGGGGATAGAGTGGGTGGGTGGTAGGGCAGGAGGTCTCTGGGGAGAAGTGGAGGGCAGTTGAGGGTTGGGGGCTTGGCACAGCTTTGTACCACTGGTGCATGATGACCTGTGGAGCTGTTAGTAGAGACCTGCAAATCCACGGATATCTGCTTTATATCCATGAATATCCACTTTCAAGGATTGTGAATATCCACGGATAATTTTTGTGGATTGTGAATCAGATGCAAATTTTGTATCCATGTAGGGCTCTAATTGTAAGGGCTGTGAAGTACACAGAATTAACACCAAGAAAAGGAGTACTTGTGGCACCTTAGAGACTAACAAATTTATTAGAGCATAAGCTTTCGTGAGCTACAGCTCACTTCATCGGATGCATCGAAAGCTTATGCTCTAATAAATTTGTTAGTCTCTAAGGTGCCACAAGTACTCCTTTTCTTTTTGCGAATACAGACTAACACGGCTACTACTCTGAAACCTACAATTAACACCAGTTACCACCAGTTAGTGGAAAGAATTGCGATTAGAATTTAGTCTCCTCATGGTGTTCACCTTGCCTTCCCGTATGTCTAAAGGGTGGGAGCAATAACAACCTGCTGTCTAGAGATCTGTGCCTAGGAGCATGCTCAGTGCAGTTGGCATACAAGGAGTTGTGTCTGGCTGAAGCATGTACAGTACACATGTAATTTTAGAGATTTTAGCAACATGTCTCTAACAAGTTCTACTGAACATGTAAAGATATAATCCTCAGTACATTTCTATCTGGTCTGGACAAACAGGATGGAATCTCACAGAGAGATCAAAAGATTCCTCTCTGACCCCATAGCAAATTTCAAGTTTTTTCTTTGAACCCTAAAGGGCCTAAATCTTTTCCAAAAAGGAAAAAAGTTGTAAACATGTTTGAACAAGGGCAAAACTACCTATTTTCCACTAATCTCATTCTTGGAAATGGCTGAACCATTTTTACATCACCTTAAAAAAAACCATTCCAACAAGAGTAAATTTGACTCCAAATGGCTACAATTTGCTAAAATTACAAACAACTGAAAACAGAGGCTTATAATAGACAGTGCTAGACTATGTAAACTATAAGATAGGTATGGTTCCCGTACCATTGCAGTAGGGTTAAGATTTGGCCTCAGATCTCTAATCTGGCAGACACAAATTTCGTCCTCTTAGTCATCCTGTCTCCAAAAAGGGACCGTTACTTAGAATGCATTGCCTGAGTGAAGACTGCAGGACCAGGCCACTAGATTTGTTTTTCAAATAGATTTTTAAAATCTGGTCTGATCTTGCCAGGATGCTTGCCAGTTGACTGGAAATGGGATGAATTTAGAGGCCTGCAAATAATCTTTATTCACAGGCTCTGGGATAGAATGGACATACTTTTTATCCACATCCCTTTGGAACCGAGCTAAAGGAAAACTTTTTAAATTTATACTTCTAGGAAATTAACATCCCAGTAAACAATAGCTCTGGAAATGAAACTATAGTGTTAGATAGAGATGGCTGATCCTATGTTGCCACTGTCAGAAGTGCTACCATTCAGGAATGCAGGAGAACTTGCACAAAAATGCCCAGTGTGAATTCCTTTGGATGCACACTTCTTTGAACGAGAATGGTCTGTGTGTATTGGCAGACAACAGGTGTTACATTGGTCACTAAACAGATTAACTTTACAATTTCCTCTTAGGCATTTACCTTTGAAATTTCAGCTTTCATAATAGGAATCATTTGTGTTTACACATGAAAATGATAGCAGTTTAATGATCATAGCTATCAGACAATATGTCAGACAAATACCCTTTATGTGAATATACGAGGGGGAAAATGCCCTTGAATATCTTAGCTACAAAATGCCAATAATTTGAATTTATGTCTCATTTAATTCTGCAATGGAATAGTTAGTATTTAAAAAGTGCCTACACTTCCCTTAGTCTCTCTTTTCCTGAGAAACTTTCAGATGCTGAAAATTAATTCCTTTTGTCTTCTTGTTATTCATCTGTTACATATTATGGAAAAACTCTGGGCATCCAATGCTCCCACAATGGTCTTTCATCTCCAGAGAAGTCTGGTATGAATTAAATTCTTATGCTCCCTCAAATTATGGCTATGTATTGCAGCATGCCACTGATTTATCAGCTTGTGATTTTTGCCAGTTCTTTCAGCATGGTGCAACTACCTAATCTGAATCTCTTCAACTTAAATCATTCTTCTAGATTACTAGCAAATGCAGTAATTAAAATGCTTTTACAATAATGTACATAAATAAACATTTATATATAATGCGATACAATACACCTAATAGTTTGCCAATTCCCTGTGATATAGAACTTGCATAAAAACATGCTTTTTACAGTTTTTTAACTTCTCCCAATCAGAGCAATAGTTTATGAGAGCAAAGTTCTCTGGTTACCATATTTTATTTTGAAATGGCTGTTAAAGTGGCTTTCACAAATTTAGCAACAGTTTATAAGGGCATTTTTAATCATGAGTTTCCTTTCCACACGATGTTAATGTTTCTTTCTTCTCTAAATGACATAGGATTTCATTGTATCCAAAACACTTCAGCACTGGCAATAAGTCTATTGTTCTTTCACTCCTGACTTCCTGCTATATATGTTGCCATATGTCCCATACCACAAAAATTCAAAGCTTCCACTATCATGTTCAAGTCTGAATTGAGGTTTACCATGCTCATTCCTATTTTACTCTGTCGCTCTTTCATTCTATTTTTCTCTTGCCAGATGCTGTTTGTCCCGCCCTTCAGCTCACACATAATCTCTGTAGCTGAAATAATAAATTCTAATCAAGGAAACATTCTTGTAACTCTGCATACACATTTTTTTCTTCCAGAAATCTAGTTCTGTGCTGATCATGCCTACACAAACTCCCTCCCTTTGCAAAAAAAAAAAAAAAAAAAAAGCCTAAATAAATGTCACATATTTTGGGGACATTAGAATTTCATTATTTATCATTGTTCACTGAATGTTATTTCAACCACCAATTTTAAATAGATTGTGTTATTTTAAAGTATTTTAATTTTACCCTTAAAGTAAATGGAAAATATACAGACTATATTCCCATCACTGCATTGTTCTTATAGCCTCATTCTCCTGCCCCCAATCAATTTAAAGCCATTTCAGACTTCTGAAGCAATTGCTGGCCACTGTCAGAATACAGGATACTGGGCTAGATGGACCTCGGTTCTGATCCAGTATGGTTGTTCTTATGTTCTTAGACAAAGATAAACAAAGAAACAAAAAATGAAAAAAAATTGAATATTAATTCTTTATTGCAAGAAGCTGGGTGGATTCAAATTCTGACAATAAGGCTCTGCTTTGGTATATTTTGGAGTAAACTTTGAGATGACTCCCCTCCTACCAGGGCCAGCTCTAGGTTTTTTGCTGCCCCAAGCAAAAAATTTGCTGCCCCAAGCTCAGAGCGCGCAAAAAAAAAAAAAAAGCTAGCTAGAATGCCACCCCTGGAATTGTGCCGCCCCAAGCACGTGCTTGCTTTGCTGGTGCCTAGAACCGGTCCTGCCTCCTACTGAACTCCTTACCTCACTTGAATCTTCCTGTTGATTGATAACAGCTAATGCATCCTCTGCAGCCTGTCGCTTGGCTTCTGCAACAGTGCGCTCCATTTTAGCTCTCTCTGTAGTGATCATGTCGTGGGCTTTCCGTTCTGCCTCTGACACTGCCTTTTGCAACTCTGTCATCGCCTGACGTTTTACTTCATTGACTGCTTCCTCTACAAACAAGGCAAGAAGTCTTCATCAGCACAATAGGTTTGGTACAGGACTGTTTGATTAGAGGGAACAATGCACAAAGGAAGCATATATCCTGCTAATAGCATGCCTCATCACTTCCTGAAGTAGGATAAGGATGAAACTGAGTCCCTATGACCACTGAGCTATTCCCTCCTTCTGCTTTCCTATCATCTGAAGAATACATGAAGTGCTCAGATAATAAATGGTGGGCTGTATAAAAGTATAGCTGTTTCTGATCTCCAATTTATCCTTTTGTATCTTTCTGAATATTTTGCTTGAAAAATGTGTTCTGCAGAGAACTAGATTTATGAAAGAATTCTATGAAAGTAACTAATTGAGAAATGACACTGTGAACATTTTAAACTCTAGGCACTATGATAATGCAAATAATAAATTAATAATAATAAGTAACTTTCTGGTTTTAAGCTTCTGTAAACCAGGGCCGGACACTGGTATACACACCCTTAAAGGCATTGATGGGTTCTCTGGTATATAAAAACCCATTCTAGAGTACAATGAAAAGGTGCTCAGAGTTCATACACCTCTTAAAACAAAGTCATTGATAAACAGAGAATCTAACTTTAGTGCTTCTAAAGTCATTTCCTGAATATGTAGTTTTCTAATGCAAAAGCTAAGTTTCAGTGTTTCCTGTTTTGTGTCTAAACGCATTACTTTTTTGTTTTAGTTCTTACCAATTGATCTTTGTTCCAAACCAACATTTATATTTTGAAGAATCAGGCCCTGATTCAGCAAGTCACTTCAGGACATTTAAGTTAACCAGAAGTAGGCACATACTTAAACATGTGCATAACTGATTTGTTAAAATCAGAGCCTTAGTGTTGTCTTAGGCAGATATAAATCATTGCAATTAAATTATCCAGTATGAATTAGTGTAATACATTCTACTAGGCTACCCTGGAAAACATGAGTTGTCATGAATTGGTTAGTTTTTGATGCAAGAAGAATGCAAAGATTTTACTAATGTACAAGCTTTCAACTGACAACTAAAACAAGTAATTTCTTTTTTAAAAAATTAACTGCTCTAATTAACAAGGAAACCATCCTCCCCCTGAATTAGTTTATCTAATTTTCATCTTTATTCAAAGCAAAATGACAATGATTAATTGAAAATTTAATAAGCAGTAATTATTAACTTGGCAAACCTAGTACCAATTAACACTCTATTAAAACTAATTATGACATGTTTCACTCAAGTGTTTGCACTTAATTGTTTCACCCACTTAAAAAGCACCTTAATTAAATGTTCTGTCTGATTAAAAACATAGCTTCCTAATAAAAATGTCTGACTATAGATTAAAAATGTAAGAGTTATAAATATGCTATGGTTACTTTGGGTTTTGTTCAGTATTTCACATACGTGTGTGTATATACAAGTGTGGTAAATCCACAACTTTCCCAACTTAGAGCTCTACATTTGCAGTTAGTAATCCCAACACTTGATGTCATTTGCTTTGTTATAGTAGCATCATTTAAAGAAGCAAATTTTAAAAATTATTGTATTATCATGAATAATCCTAATTTTAAAGTACTAATGCATAATCCAAATGACACATATTGACTTTATTTGAACCTGTTCAAAATGATAACTATTTCTGTTACACTAGTGCCTATTGAACTAGGCTATGTACATACATGTAAGAATAAACAGTCTCTGCTCCGAAGAGATATGTTTAAATTGAAGTTTTGGAGATGAAAGAAATAAAATTAGAGATAAAACTTATGCCTTTATTTTTATAAGACTGAAAATATGCCTTTATATTACCATACCATAAATGTTGTTTGTAGGGAGGGCATAGGGAAAGGGGAAAATCATACCCTTCAACTATACAGCCAGGACCTAATTTACTTTGAATATTCAAGGTGAATTAAAATTCTATCTAAGTGGCAATACAGGACAATAATTTTTGCTTACGATCAAAGCTGCAGCTTGACTAATTGTATATGCAAATAAGGCAATTTATATTTAAATTATGCATTCCTATTCTAGTCCCACAGGCACACACAGATCAGCAAAGGGAATTGGTAGGACATTTGCAAGGTGCTTGAATATTTATTACCAACTGCAAACATTCTCTGATTGCTTGAAAAGAAATACACAGCAGCAAACATACAGATGCAGTTTTATTACCATTTTTATAAAATTGAGGCAACTTAAATACAGACCTTTTGCATTTTATGAACCACAGTTATTAACAAAGCTGATTTTTTGTGAGAAAAATCTGTAGTCTTTATGGCATTTGCTATGAATGAAAATATTTTTAAATGTGTATGAGGCACTTTCACTGCACTATTTAATCACATCAAATCTTAATCTAAATTGAGAAGTTTGCAGTGGTTAGAAATCCCAGTTTAAACTGTTTTACAAGATTTAACAGAGATTTCCTAGTTCAATGCTTTATACACATTTATTCCGATAAACTGTTTTTATTTTGATTGCTGTACATAAGGTGGGAGGAAATAGGTTCAGTTACTATAGTTTATAATCTAATTCTGTATCGTAAAAACTTACTCAAAGGCTCAAATGGTGTTGTCAAAGTGTTTTAAAATGTTCTAGAGACCACAAGCTGGGGCAGAATGAAAATGTCTCTGGGTTTGGATGAACTACAAATGGTGTTTTGGGTTTTCAGTTATATTTGATTATATAAATGGAGAGCTGATATATCAGGTGTGAAATCTGATTGTATTAATATAACCACAAACAAAGCCAAAAAGAGAGAAAAGCTTATTTAGTTTTTTCAATCACAAAGATATAACAAAAAGAAAAGGAGTACTTGTGGCACCTTTTCTTTTTGCGAATACAGACTAACACGGCTGCTACTCTGAAAGATATAACAGTGTTTCAGTGCTGTACAAATACATGATTCTATCTCTAAAGAAACTATTCTTCCAAATAAACACTTATTAGCTGCACATTCTATTATTATAGATAACCCATAATAGTTGGAAGTGTTTTATTACTCCTGACGGAATTCTGCGTGAAAAAATTAAAAATTATGAACACAATATTTTAAAATTCTGCAAAATTCTGCAAATTTTATTTGTCAATAAATAAATGTGGGTCCAGCACAGTAGTGGGGAGCACAGGCCACTGACTACATTGAAGTGGGACATCACCCTGAAGCCCCCACCTTCCCTGGTATAGGGACTCGGCAATGAGGCTGCACCTGAGCCTGACACAGTGAAAGTCCTGGGACTGCCCCAGAAGCATCCTGGTGCCCTGCCTCTCTGCACCAGGTGCACCAGGTGTGTGTGGATAGGCTCAGCCCAGCAGGATACAAGTGTGGAGGGACTTAGTGTGAGAGGATCCACGTGTGGGGTGAGAGGTTTCTGTGTGGGGCAATCTGGGCATGGGAAACTCAATGAGAGATCTGGATGCACAGGGGTTCATTGGGGAGTTCCAGGTGCAGGGGCAATGGGACTGTGCAGGGGATCCAGGTGAAGGTGGTTGGGGCTCAGCGGGGGGTCTGGTTGTGGGGGGGCTCAGTAGGGAGGGGAAGATGCTGTGGGGAGTGGGGCTTGATGGGTTGAGGGTCCAGGTGCAGCTGGTTGGAGATTGGTGGTGTGGGGGTCATCAGAGGGATCCAGGTGTAGGGTTCTCAGGGTGAGGGTTTGAAGGGCCTGCTTAAAGGGGGAGCCACAGCTGCTGCCAAGGAGACGCTGCATGCCAGGCTCCCGCTTCTCCTCCCCCCCCCCCGATTCTCCTATCTTTCTCCATTCCCCTCTCCTCACTCCCACATTTCCCTCCCCTACCCTATTCCATACACCCTTCCTTCCCCACTGCCTCTTTCCCCACCTCCCTTCCCTCATTCCCCCCTCCCTTACTCAGCCCCACCACGGACACTCACTGTTGCACAGAAAACAGGAAAGCTCCCAGCACATGGAAGCATTGACTGACTGGCACTAGGACCCAGGAGGCAGCGTTCTGCTGCAGAGTCAGCAGAGCAGAGAGGAAGTGGACAGTGAGGCACTGCAGATCTGATGGTCACAGTTCAAAATAAAACACATGTTACCTGGACAATAGCCTAAGGGCAGTTATGGACACTATAAGAAGAGATTTTACTTTTCTAGACAGATAATACTTGTCTTCCCGCAGAAAAAGAATAATAGGGGCACCACTTCCCTTCCAAAGGCGGAAAGGGTGATTACTTTCAAATATCAGAAAGCATAAAAATGTGACTAGGGACGCACATAAGTCTAAGAAATATATGTATAAGACCTCTTAATTTCCTCACAACTGCTAATCATTTGGGTGCCTGTTTAATGTTTATTTATGGGTTCAGTTACAACATTCACTCATGCTGAGTTGCTCTTACTCGTGTGAGCAGCCCCAGAGAGAGAGGCATTTAATAGGACTGCTTGCATGAGTACTCTCTACTTGACACAAACAGAGTCTTTTGGGCCTGACCTTACATACTGAAATCAATGGCATTCTTTCAACGGACTTTTATGGGGGCTGAATTGGGTTGTTATGGCTCGAGAGCCTACAAGATGCTGAGCATGCTAATCTTGCTCCAACAATCATGTAAGCATGTGCTTAACTTTAAGCATGTAGCTCAAGGGTGGCCAACCTGTGGCTCAGGAACCACAAGGCGGCTCTTCAGAAGTTAATATGTGGCTCCTTGTATAGGCACTGACTCCGGGGCAGGAGCTACAAGCGCCACTTTCCAATGTGCCAGGTGGTGCTCACTGCTCAACCCCTGGCTCTGCCAGAGGCCCTGCCCCCACTCCACCCCTTCCTTCCCCCTCCCCTGAGCCTGCAGTGCCCTCGCTCCTCCTCCCTCCCTCCCAGAGCCTCCTGCTCGCCACAAAATAGCTGATTGGGAGGCACTGATCGGCAGGGCTGCTGGTGGGCAGGAGGCACTGGGAGTGGAGTGGGGGAGCTGATGGGGGGCTGCTGATGTATTACTGTGACCAACTGGCAATGTACATTGGTAAATTCTCGCTCCTTCTCAGGCTCAGGTTGGCCACCCCTGAAGTAGCTAGTTCTAGTGAAGTCCACAAGCTAAGCACATGTTTTGCTGGATTTGCTGGAATAAAGCCCTGGACTTTAAATTTGTAGAAGTTGCCCACTAATTTTAATGAATACAATGATCAGATAAAATGGACTGGGAAAAGATTCTTTAAAGGACCAGAAATAGGAGAAGTTGAGGACTCCTATGACTGGCAGGAAATCAGTCACCTCTCCTTTAACCCTCTTAACCCTCATTTGACGAGGTGGTTGGGACAAGATCACAACAGCAGGTTGCCTGGGAAGCAGGACGGGCAAGGGAAAGGATTGGCAGCAGCCCCCCAGGTATATGTAAATGATTATGGAATTATCTGCACTGTACAATTTTACCTGCTGGGTACTCTCAGACATTTAGGAATAAAATTGAAGACTAATTAAACCACATCCAGGGTCTCCGGTCCTTCTTCTTGCAGAGCTGGACAGTGGTTATAGACATCTTTTTTATGATTCTCTCAATCAAAAACTATGTTCAGTTAACATTAAGGATCCAATTTAAATCCATATAAGCATGAAAACAGAGCTGGGACTAGAACCAAGTCTAAATCAAAATCCCGGATCCAAAACAACCCAACAGGACAAATGTTCATAATGTGTAAACTGACATAGCTCCTTTCGCACCAGTTGATGATCTGGACCCAGAGCTTGAGAATGTTTGAAATTTGATTACAAAGACAAATTTTGCAGCTCTAGGCCATCTCTAGTAAAGAGTGAAACACCATTCTTCTTTTACTTTCCTGTGTCTAGGAATTGCAAATAATTTGATATGTCAAGTTTCAAGAATTTGCCAAGCAACAAAACCCAGAGATCCTATGAAGAATAAAGTTTCAATTTCAGAAATTCCTCCATATAAGATTGCTGTAAATGATGGGGTTTTTTGGACTCCATCATATTTGATGATTGTTTCTTATTTTTAAATTAAGATACTACCATAAATAAAGGAAAAATGAAACAAACATGCCACTGACATACCACAGCATCACATTTCAGGGCTAAGTTTCCTTTGTATATCGGACAAAATTGTAGATTGAATGAATTGTGTTAGTTATAGCATAAACTGTGACAGCTAAATAAAATATGCCTTGAATATATATCAACAAATGTGTATTCCAAAAGATGAATCTACAGTACATTAAATGACATGACTATGTCTATTGCATCAATATGCCTTCATAACATTGTGTATTTTTGTTCTGTAATAAACAAATAAAAACTCTAATAAAAAGCAGTTAGAGGACAAAGCAGAAAATCCTGAAACTGTTGTATCTGCCATTTAATCATTAAAATTATGAGTCGCCTTATCAAAGGCAGTAGCAATGGGACATAAATGTGCCTCTTCACCCTAGCATTTGCACAATCAAGCAGACATTTGCACATGCAAAAATCAGGCCTGAGTACACAAACTGATAGCTGAGCTCACGCCCTGAGGATGAAAGCCTAGCTTCTTTGAAGTCAATGGCAACATTTCTGTTGACTTCAATGAAGTCAAGATTTCATCCCACAACAGCAATATCATCCCTTCCAGTGAACCCATGCTCATGCCAAGCTTCATGGAGTTCAAGGAGTTCTGTACAATTCTGCCAATGCAGAACAGATCACAACATCAGGGACTTAGTATGTGCATATGCTGGTACAAGTATGAGCGCAGTTGTGCAGATGCAACATTGTATCCATCTTTGAAATTACTGTGTTTAATAGCGGAAATCTCACTGTTGATTAATAGCCACAAAATATTACACATTTTTTCACATTACAATCCCAACTCTGTATTTTTCCATTTTTTGAAAAAAGTACATATTTATGTTTTCTTTTCCCTTGGAGGTTAATGGTGTGGAAATCTTCAAACTTAAAAAATTGTCAAACTTTATTTTTTTTAAATTGCTCACAGACGGAAACTTTTGTATATCAAGTTTCAGCTTGAAGCCATTATAACCCCTGAAAATTGGGTTATTTAATGGAAATATTGACAGCCCCTAAACTGTAGTGGCAGATGCTTTTATAATAAAGATTATTTCATGTTCTGATCAGTTCCAGTTTATGATTATTAAATAAAATTTATTTTTGTTACTAGTAAGCCCTTTCTTTTCATTCCTCACATCAGTGCATTAACAACTGCACAGAGCTGCCAGAACACTAAGCTCATGTTTTTAAACAATTCTTACCAGCTTTCTTCCAGATCTCCTCTGGCACATATCCAGAAGCAGGCCTATGAAGGAATTCCCGATGTGATTCTACAAGAAGGAGCAGGATAGGGTGGGGAAAAATAAAGAGTACTGTAAGCAATGCTTAATCGTTAAACAAGGCTTAGAGAAATGCCCTTTCCCTTTGCTTATTAGTCAGACAAAAGCATGTGAGTATTATCTTTACATAAAATAAAGAGAATACTATGGCCATAGCCCATAAATGTCACCTAGACCAGTTCAATGTTTGGGATGCTAATGTTTCCTCTCAAGCTGAGCCGTTACTATTTAACTTTATTTTTATTTTACAATGTTTAAAGCCAGATATGTATGACAGTTTCCAGCCTCTTAAGGCTGGTTTTCCAAACCCTACTGAGGTTTTTTCTTCCTTTGTAATCATATTTATGAAAAGAATAATAGAATAGTTTGCATTTGGCACTTCCATGAAAAAGAGAACGATTACTGCTGAGAGGAAGAAAAATCCAAGATGTGATACTGATGATCAAATAAGCTTTCCACAGATAAAGAAAGGAGCATTTCTGTATGTCCAAACCTACACTTCTCTAAATCTCAACAAACACTATAGGAACTATCTGCAAAATTTTCAAAAATAGGAGCTGAAAATCAGGCTTCTAAATCCATACCCCTAAAAAAGTGGCCTGATTTTCAATTCTCCCATTGAAAGACTGGTCACATTTTATAGGCTCTTGTCTTTAATAGTTTGGCCTCTGGGCTTGATTCTAGGCCCACTGAAATCAACAGGAGCTTTTTCCATATACTTCAAAGGGCTTTGGATAAGGCCCTACATAAACTTGGCTGCAACAATTTGCTCTGGCCTAAAATTTAACATACAAAGCAAAGGAAAATGCTCTCTTTTTAAACAAACTTTCAAAACATCCCCAAAACCTTCCTTTAAACTATTTTTCAAAGTAATAAAGGAGTGTTTAAAAATAAGAAGAAAAGAAAAAGAACTTTAAGATGCTTTCTGTTGCCTGCATGACCAAAAAGGAAATAATACTTGGATTTAAAGTAATTCAGTTTAGCAAACAACTAGTCTATAACAAAGTATAAGCATTTTTAAAAGGTACTGGTAAGAGTAAAAAAAAAAATCTGATATTTGATTTTGAAAACCAGTAAGTGCACATGAATAGTTCTTCTGACACAGTTTTCTCCTACACATGTCCATATGGCTTAAAGTTATTAGTAGACAATACTGTATATGGTTTAAAAGGAGTCTTTTGCAGACAGGCATTTATCGACTAGTATGTTGAGCCAGTAGTGTCTAAAGGGGTTGTTTTGTTTTTAACTTGCACAGAAGTACATATAGTACTATATACGTAATAGTTGTCTATTACACCTTTTTTAAAAAACTGCATTAAGAAAACAGACTTTATTTAACATTGCTGGTGTTACTACTGCATTGTTCAACTCATGCCAACATTCTTATCAGTTATCAGGCTGACTTTTAAGCATCCAGGTGAAGGTATTGCAGATTGCTTACCATCCCATAAGTGATGTACAACAGGGAAAGAGAACATATCTATAGATTATGGCAGGTTTCATAGTTTCATGTCCAGCAGCTAGTAGAGCGTTCTCTTTACAGTTCTGTTCATCACTAAGGAAGGTGTGTGAATAAAATATCACCAATTACAGCTGGATGGAACATTTTGAGATTTTGATAAAAAAAATATGAAATTTTAGTGAAAATTTTTGCAAACATTACAATCCATCTTTTCAAACAGCTCCAATCACCATGATACTGTAATTAAAAAATCTCAGACCTGATTCTAAGAATGCATATACATTTACTATACTCAGAGGAGTGAGACTCCACCAAGTTACTTATTTGCAGGATCAGCCTATTGATTATCATATACTTCAATTTTCTGTGAAGATCTCCAGCTTGTGCGCATACAGTGACCAAGAACTTTCTTATTGCTTACACCCTGCCTTCTCCACGGAAAATAAGTCCACTGGAAGTATTCCATTTGATTCAGGGGAGGAGGAGTAGGTGGCAGGGAGATCTCAGAATCACTAAATTTGAACATACTAAATTACTGGTACAAAGTCAGCATGTTTCTGGCTGATGGTACAAACAGAAGTGAACAACAGTTGTGGGATATTATCAGATACAGCAAAGGTATCTTGGGGAGCAAATGAAGAACCAATGGATCCTAAAACCACAAAACAAGTTTTCTCTTCTGTCCACTTTCCCCTCATTTGTTTGTCACACTCACTTGTGTTTTGTATTAAATTGGTTTGTCAGTTATTTGGGTCAGGTACCATGTGTTCACAAAGAACCTAGCCCACTGGGAGTACAAGTCTGAATAGGCTTTGAGCACTACTGCACCATTAATACTACTAATAATGCAAATGAAAGAGGAATGTCGTATTAGGCTTTTAGGTACACAAGACTTTCAGGAAATGGAATTCAATGACATCAGTGACCAGGTTGCCAGCTAATTGTTAAAATTTCCAAATACAAAGGTCAATCAATCTCATATTCAAACTGCAAGTCACTTACATAAAGAGATTTGTTGTAAGGAAGAATTAAACCAAGATCTTGTGAGAGAGACTGCCACAGCTTGGAGCAGGACACAAAAAAAAAAAAAGGAGCACTTATGATTCTAATAAGAAACACATTTCCAAATAAGAAAAAAATAATGAATGTAGATATGGTGAAGTCAGCTCTGATAGTTCCATGGAAAGCAGGACACATGTCTACATGGAACTAAAATACAGGAAGTGACTGAAGGACAGTAAAAAAGGGGGGACACAAGATGAAGCCTCAAAAGAGTTGCTCATTAAAGACAAAACAAAATAAAAAACTTAGGGGACTTGAAAAATCTGGCAAGAAACACAAAAAACTACTCACAGAAATCCAACAGCCCAGTCCTAAAATATTAGATATAAATCAAATTGAAAAAGTCATAAAGAAAAATAATGCATCATTGACAGAACTGCAGAAATCAGAAATCATACAAAAAGCTCCCTAACAAGCAAAGAGAGTGAAATTATCAGACAAATTTAAAGTGGGAAAGGATTTAAATGCCAGAAACAATACAGGGTTTGTTAGTTCTTACAAAATAATAATATAATTATGATGAATGGTGAGAACAGGATGAGTTCACAATAGTGAACTTGCTTAGACAACAATGAAGTAAACTAATGTTTGAGTATTTCTTGCTACCAGTGCAGTTCTAAGTGGACAATTGTACTCCTCAGAAAATGAAACCATTGTAACCAGTACTTGTGTGTAAACAGATGAAAATGAGGTAAGATAAAGGACATTATGAAAGCTAAGGAGGTCTTACAGTACTGTCCTTCAATATGAAATTTATCTCTTTGAGCAGAAAAAAGACACTGGACTCCCTTGAAGTCAAAGGAAAAGTTGGATTTCCTCACATGAACACCGATGGGGTAAAGATACAAAAACAAGAAAGAGTTTTTCCTGGCACTCTACTGGACGGTAGGGATGGCTACAACTTACATTTCTTTGTAAAATATCTGAAGAAAAGGAAGATTGCTTATGTTGCAATTTGGATGTTTTCTTTCATAAGAAGGGAAATAACCTCAAGAACTCAGCCTATTGTCATTGTGATGGAAGGTTTTCTTGTAACCACTTGTGTATTCACTTTAGGAGTTTAATCAACCATGACATCAGAAACAGTTCATAAATCACTGACAGCCAGCCAACCAGGTTCTGAAGTTCAGCAAGTACTTTTAAAAGCATTAGAGCCTTTTGACTTTACAGAAGCAAAAGCAGTGTTGAAAGAGTAATACATTAAGATATTTTTAAACAGCTGAAACAAATACAGAAGTTCAATAAGAAAAATGACACTGAAACTAAAAGTTGGGCAAGTTAAAGAAAAATAAAAGATATATGCATGGTATCTCATGGTGATAAGGAAATTAAAAAAAAAGGGTAGGAAGACTAAACCAAGGTAAAAGGTATCTTCCAGATGATGAAAAAGGACAAGCCATTTGAGAAAGAAGAAAAGGAAAATGGACTGAATTTACAAAAGTATGGACACACTTATCATTGTGTAATAAATACTGCAAGAGCTGCAATCAAAATAATGAAGGGATGAACACATTGCCTTTGAAGGACCTATCTAATCTCCTTTGGCTCAAGACAGCAATGGATGGCAGTACCAAATTTGGCCTTCCTTCTGCAGTGGATAGAACGAGCCTGTGGTCACAATGAAAGCTATGACACACAAAGCATCAAAAGGATAAACATTTTACATCATCAAGTTATTGACTATGTCTGAACTACGGAATATTTTTACATACATATTTTGCTTTATTCTGACCCTAAGAATAAACATACAGAGCTAGCAACACATTGTTTCTATTGACGCTTGCTGGCAAAGTCCAACAACCCCACTTCTTAAGAATACCGTGATTGACACCAGTGTCTAGTAGCTATAACCCTGGTTGTAATGTAGGTGAGGAAATAGACTCAGCTAATGGGTCCATTCTTCCTAATCCATGCTGGCAAACTGTAGTGAACATCATGAGTAATGCTGAAAAGGGCTTCAAGCTTCAGTGGTTACATACGACTGATATGGATGTAGAGATATACCATAAAGACTAGACACTGGAATTCAGCCTCAGCTGCAAGGGTTCCAATTCAAAACTCTCATTCCAGTGTAACGTTAATGGAGTTACACTGATGTAAAACTGGAGAAATGCAGTAGTGAATCAGACTTCAATTTTCCAGGCTTATTGGCTTGCACCAGCTTCAACTTTACTTAAACATAGTTTTGAACTAGCATCATTCTTTAAAATGTTTATCATAACAATTCTTAAAGTATAAAGTTGTGGTCATGGGGCACAGAATTAGTAACAATCTGGTTCAAAAACACCAGTACTAAATTACTAACTGAGCCAAAAAAGCGAACTTCCTATAGCATGCAGTAGCAGGGTCTATTTCTTCTTTTCTATCAATTATTATTCTGGCAAGCACCAGCATGGAACAGTATAAGGCATGGATAAAGATTATCCCTGCCTCAGAAGTTAGAACAGATCCAAATTACAAACTAAACAATTTAGCAGCTCCAGTTCTCTGCAACAGCATACCACTTATTATGCTACAATCCTCCATTCCAGCTAGTGAATTGAAAGCATTAATAGCTGCAGTGATTGCCATTAAATCTTTACAATTTTGCCATTTCAAGCAACAAATGTACTCTAGCATTCACAGTAATTCCTCCTAATTTTCACTGGGAATACTGTGCCATCATGGTAAATGTTAATTATTTGCAAATGGCAGTGAAAAGATTTCAGTGGTGACCACTATACAGGCATGGCAGTGGGTATGTCACTGCTAATGCAGAATGGGCTGAAGGAGCCAGTTTAGATAAAGTACAAACTAGTTTTGAATTTTAAATTTTTGTTTAATATACAGCTAATGTATGTGCTCTTAACAACTTCACATGCCCTGTACATTCTGATTTCAGCATGACCTAGTACAAAACACGGAGACTCTTGTGAGATTTCAAACTCCATCTTGTAATATTTCCTTACAGATTTCTATCCCAAAGAGGTTTATACAAATTCAGGTAAACTTCACTTTGGAACCGTCTGAAGTTGCCTACATAGAAACATCTTTACTCAATAAGGTTACAGGACTTATTTATAATTCACAAAGCCTTTATCGTTAACTTATTCCATTGTGTGTCTATTATAGTATACTTATTTATTGTTAGGAAGAAGAAGATCACAAACTTTTTGGAGTATATAATATTTAAATCCCTCAACAGATGTGCATGAGTACATATGAACAATTATTCACTTGATAGACCACTACCAGTCCATCACGTGAATAATATACATAAGGCCTGTTTGAGTCATTGTTAGATTTTTATTAATGTGTACTATTTAGCGCTAAAGGAAATGTACTTGTCTTGTCTTAGTTGCACACATTTAAGTACTTTTACTTGTACAGAACAGTTAATTTTTAACCTATTACAAGAGTTTCAAGCAGTTTAAAACCATTAACAATAAAGTAGCTGTAAATATGAAATGCAAGATTTTCAAATGTCTGATTTTCTAATTTTTTAAAATAAAAAATGGACTGTCAAACTGAACACACACAAAAAAACCCCCATGTAGAAGCCAGAGATTAAAAAGAGCACACAAAAAACCCACCCTTTTTTAAGTTGTAGAGAGATTTTCAGGCTTCAAAGTGATCAGATTTTTCTTTAGCTGCTCCTGGACCAATACCATGGAAGCTAAATTTCAGCTCAGAGTAAATTTTTCATGACAGAACTATAAACCTAAAAAGTAGTTGTTCACAATGGTTACAGGGAAAACTGTTTTACTGTGGTGGTGCCATTTTAATCTTAAAGGAAAAGGTACAAAGACACAAACAGTGTGGCCACATGACACTTTTTCCTTGCTACTGGCGATAACAAGCTGGTAATTTTTAAAGGATGAATTATCTCATTACAAAAAGTACAAAGGGCAATTATTGACACAGAATCCACACACAAAAAAGCAATATTTATAGTTGATAGGGCCTTAATTAAAATTTTGGAGTAATTTTTTCACTTGCTTTCTCACCCTTCCCTCAAAAATAAAAAAACAAAATACTGCCTTAGGGGTCACTAATGCTGTTTCCATGAAACTGCACTTTTAAAGTTCATATTTTGTTAACCTTCCAGAGAACTGTAGTCTACTCGGATACTTCCAGATTTAAGATAATGTAATTATTGTATTTCCTTTTAAAAAAAGGCAAGTAACTGGTGCCCTGAGTGTCAGATATATAAACATCTCTTGTCAGGGTCCTGTGATTGAAATGAATACTATATCATTGAAGCATTACAAATTACTGATCCATAAACATAGCAAAGTAATTTTTTTTTAAACTAAGCTAACTGGAATGGGTATATTTAAGTGAAATGGACTCAACTCCAGTCAGTTAAATCTGTGTCCATCACAACTACAGAGGTAATTTGGGCATCAAATTTAATGGACTATGTTATGCAATGTGGCTTTTTACACAAATAAACTTGCTTTCAGGCACATCCAATTTCAAGTATGTAAATAAATGATGATACACCATACATATCATCTTCTCCTGCGTATTTCTCTGCTCTTAATTTTTAACATGGAAACTGCAAACTTTGTCTTATGACTAAAAGTTTCACATTCTTGTTATCAGGATTCTCTAACAGTCAAGGATCAATCTGCTGTTTCAGTTTATTGGGGGATTATGAAGACACTACATCCTTCCCTATTTCACCTGCTAATTACATGCAAAATCTTCTTCCCAGCATAGCTCAAACTTAACAGTTCTACATTACAGGTTTTGTTGGAGATGGGCTCCACAGGTCATGATTTAAGTAGTTTCTTCCACGCAAGGAGTAATTTCAGGGGCTTGCCAGCATGGTGGGCATTTTGGCTGTCACACTTATCTCTGGTTTAGTCAGCTTCTTTCTTTAGATTCCCAACATGATTCATAGAAACCATTACCTGAAACAGTATTTCTGAGAAAGTTGTCCAAAGGAACTATACTGATTAACTAAGTCAGTGATGCCATTCCTAGTGATACCTCCTTCAGCTAACTGAAATTCATTTCTAGGAAATCTAATATCAAGACCCTATTAGCTAAAATGAGCCTCCTTCAAATTTCTTGTAACCAAGGGGCACTAAATACCAAAGTGGTTTACCATCGTGAGCATGTATTATCAGTATACGTTTTCTAGCTTCTTCCTTCACCCATCACTGGTTTTTTGGTTCAGTAGCTGAACCAAAAAATATGTTTAGTTCTGAATGAAAACTGAAAAAAAAAATCAGTTTCTCACCAAAACACAAAAACAAACAATTTTGCTTGGGTTGATTTTACACAACACTTCCAAAACAAAACAGTGATTTGAAATGACATTTTGTTTAGAAAATATCATTTTGAAACAAAATTTTGAAACACTTAATTTTGAAAATGCTGGGAAAAACATCTGTTTTTTTTTCATCTGAAACAATTTGCCAAATTCTTTCAGAATTCGCAAAACATTTTGGTGCCTCGAAAAAATGAATTTTTCAGTGAATTTACAATTTGCTGTAAAAATTTTGCCCAGCTCTGTGTACAACAATATTGCTCCCCATAGAGGAAGAGACAGAAAGATGAGCAGAGGAGAAAAATGGCAACCTGGTATCAGTGGATCACAGATAACCACAAAATAAACATCCTGATGTGGCAGTACATTGGCTGTGATAGTCTCTCAGTGTGTAATTATTCTGATCATAGCCATACATCATCCAATATTGATGAATTCTAAAAATGCATACATTGAAATTTGATTATTCTGCGGCTTTCTGGTACTTCCAATTGTTGACAAAGACAGAGTCCTCCTGCTCTTTGAGTTTAAATTCTATTGATCTATATGGGGAGAGAGCTTGCCTTAGGAACACAGAGGACTAGATTCACAAAGGGACTTAACTGCCCAACTGCCACTTTAGTCACCTAAATCCCAGAATCAGGCACCACTGATATTCAGAAAACCTCTGCTTTGCTGCCACTGAACACTAGAGGCACTTAAACTCACTCAATGCCAATGTTTTTCTAGGAAAAGTTCTAAGCCTGCTTACTAGGTTGGGCCCCTGAGGGGAGCTCACCCAAAATGTCCAGGGAGAAGGGAGGCAGAAGAATCTGCCTCATAATTTTTAGCCCACTGGTTAGCGTACTCACCTGGGATGTGGGATACCCCTGCTTCAAGTCTCCCCTTTGTCTCAGGGTGAGAAAAGATTTGAACAGGAATCTGCCACCCCTCAGGGACTGTCCTAATCACGGGACTAAGGGATATTCTGATGTGGGGCTCCCTCAATCTCTCCTGTTGAAGCTGTTCCACTTTGGATGAATAATTAAAGAGTCTCTGGGTCAGAGGGAGAGTGCAAGCATGAGAAGGACTCTGTAAACTGGTGGTTGGAGCACTCACCCTGGATGTGGGATACGCAGGAACACCCTCTCCCAGACTTCCTTTAAGAAACACCTTAGATGCCTGATTTTAGGAAAGTGTTCACCACTGAGAATCCCAAGCAGAGATAGGTGCCTCCCTCCAGCCTAGATGCAGGCACCGAATTCTCTGACACCACCCCTCTCCTTGGCATCTCTCATTGGCTAGCTTAGGCTGCTCTTCACTCAGTGGGGTGGCTTTTCTAAATTCCATTCTTAGGCACCAATCTCCCTCCATTGCTTGTATAGGAAGCCTGAGAACTTACCTCAGGCTTTGTGAGTCCCAGAAATTTTCTAGGCGCCTAAAAGTAAGGTGTTGTGAAGCTGCATGTCATAATGCTTAGAGTTCCTTTGTGTATCTATCCCAGTGTCTATGGAGAAGTCTGTTGGAAATTTCTCATCTGTCAACTTTCTTTCTCAAATTGAATATAAATACAGGTCAGAAGTTTCTGTATGAGTCTGTTTGCTAAGTACAGATGTTTCCCAAGATGTACTATTACATACAGTGGAATTCACTCCAACAAGTTCATTTTGATTTCTCTTGGTCTTTTAATAGTAACAGTCAAGAAGTACCTATCTTTTGGTTTAAATGATGAGGGTGGGGAATCAAACAGTGTTCATCTTATTACTTCACCAAATTCAAATTTGCATTCTGTCTCCCAGCTCCTCCACCTATGTACATTTGTGAATGGAAGGAAAACTGGTGATTATCACAAAAAGGGCTATCAGGAATTGAAATTTGCATTTAGTTCTTAATCTTCGACGAAAAGGAACATTTTATCGGTATTAAGAGAATAAATAAATAAATCAGAGGAACAAATATGAGCTTCAGCTGTAATAATTAAAAGGAAGAAGTCAGGAACTGGGGCTTGGTAATTTGGAGTGGGATCGATAATGGACTTTTGAAGAAAATATCATACCTAATGGGACTGGATCTGGATTCACTGGACTCTGCTGTCTGGAATGGCTGCTGCTGCTACCACCTTTTTTTAAATCCTCTGCATCACTGTACCGCCGTATCCAGTAATTAAGCTCTTCACGGTCCGCTTCTTGACATCGCCGTAGTACAGTGAGAGATCGCCTTGTTTTTTCCACCATGTCCATGATGCAGTTTAACAGCTATTTAATAGGGGCCAGGGGAAGGGAGGAGCCAAAAGAACATTTGATTATGATGTGCCATATCCCCACAGAAAACTCTGTGAATTTAAGTCATTTTCTTTACTTCAATTGCCAGGGTTTCAAGGGAGAAGGATTATCTCCCTGTTCTTTTAAATAAAAATAAGATATACTACTTCCTTTTGAACACAGTAATTCCCTCTTGCTTAAAACTGTATTTCCTAGATATACATACAAATCATTCAATTGTTATAAGATCTAATAAACAGCAAAAACAAATAAAAATTCCATTTTCAGGGCACTGATAAAGTGAGGGAGTGTGAAGCATCCTGGAGCCAGTGTTCAATTCTGATCACCCAGTTTCCCATTGGCTGCTCATATCAGCAGCTGGAATTCTAAAACAGGTATTTGGACCCAAAGTGCCAAAAAAAGCATCCAAATGGGGAGCTAAGCACTATAATTTAGCCACCAATGTTTTCAAACTTGTTCTACAATATGGAAAATTAAAGAAAAATTAATATACTAAAATATGTAATGCCAGTTACAATATTGTAACAGTTACTTTCTAAAGTCATGCTGGGTCCATTCAGACACATATACACAAACATTAATTAACTTTTTACATGGTCAAGGTGTTTCCATTCTTCTGCCCATTCTCTGTCTGTTAGCCTGTGATCAATCATTTCTTCTTGTCGTGTGCCATGCAACCCTGCCAAAAGTGGAAAAAATATTTACATCAAAGGATTCATCTAGAAAAGCTCTTTTATTCTTTCATTATCTATCTATTGAGTCTTGGTATTCACAATGCTCATCCATAACATAAACTCACACAATTTTTGTATGAAAGTTTATGTATATGGACACATACTACATACACACATGTGCCATTTAAAAAGAAAAGGAGTACTTGTGGCACCTTAGAGACTAACAAATTTATTTGAGCATAAGCTTTCGTGAGCTACAGCTCACTTCATCGGATGCATGTAGCTCAAAGCTTATGCTCAAATAAATTTGTTAGTCTCTAAGGTGCCACAAGTACTCCTTTTCTTTTTGCGAATACAGACTAACACAGCTGCTACTCTAAAACGTACCATTTAAAGTTTATCAGTCTTTTCAGTGATATTAAAGCACAGATGTAAACAAAGGACTAGGACTCTTTAATGGTTATAATATGCCCACTACCTGGGATAAACAAAAATTTCCCTTCCATAATGAAAAACAATCACTAAAGACAGATAAAGAACAAGAGACTTATATAAAACATTTCACTGCATTAAAGTTCTGATGCTGCAAAGCTTTCCATGTACAAACAGCTGTCGGCGATAATTCTCTGCTCAGACCGCTTGTAGGATTGGGCACAAAATAAATCATGGGTACCTCAATAATGTTACAATAAATGTAGAAATTATTAGTATCTTCTGGTGCAAAGGCAGCCCTGTAGAGATGGCTTCGCCATACGCATAATATCAAACAAGGTTACAATGTGAAAATCATTAGTGGCTTTTGTTCTACTTTTTGTTTAAATTACTTTATTTTCAAACATTTTAAAATGTGTAATTTGCTGTTGATTTTTCTTCTTTTTTATGTAGGCTAGGGTTTGGATCAGTGTATTAAAATTTAAAAATTAATCTCAACATGAAAGACATAGGGAAGGATGGGAGTTTTATGTCAGATATTGAGCAACTGATCCAAGTTCTAAAATTAAGAAATTCTCATACTGGTAAAGTACATTAAAATGAAAATCTTAAACTGTAAAATGTATTAACAGAATAAATCTTTGTTGATATTAGGCTTAATATTATTGAGAAGCACCAGGAAAAAAACTGATGCTTAGAAGATTTGGTCCAAGTTCTCAGTAGGTTTGCGTATTATCAGATTGTTTTTTAAGTTAAAAAACCCCTCCAATCTTTGGATTAGTAGAAAAGAAAAAACTGTCAAGAATTGACGTAACAATTGTATCATTTACTATATGAAATTCCCAAGCCATCTATACTGCAAAAAAATGTTAAATGGTTAAATATTGCCTTTTTATATCATACTTTCTTAAGACAGGGGACTGAAAAAATATAAATAGTATGCACAGACCAAATGTAATGACTAAATGCAATGATTACTACAGTGTCAATACAGATTCATTAAAGGTTCATCTCTTCATGCATACTTAAATAACCATAGAAAATTCTAAGTAAAGATTTATGTGCATAAAGAGCAAGTTCCAAGTATACAATGAATTGACAATAAATGCTATCTTATTTGATCTTAATAGGCCCCAATGTATTGCCCACAGTTGGAATTCATACATTTCAGCTAAAGGGACAGCTTAGACTAACTTGAAAGATCTTTCACTCAAAGTTTTAAGCCTCTGCCTCCCACCCTTAAGGTCTCTGTAAATGCTGCTTCTTTATTCTTTTAAACAAATCCTGAATAAAAAGCACTTCTGTGTACGTTTTGCTTTAGAGTGGGGCATGCAAATTCAAGCATAACAAAATCATGGTGACCTGAGGAGTGCTTTAGGCACAGCCCTAAGAAGGGCGTAGTGCAAGAGCTACACCACAGGTAGGGATGGTTCCAGAGGGCATTGTGCCTCAGAGACGTTATTCTGGGGGTAATTCCTTTTATTACTCTCTTGCTCCATGCAATAGTTATTTATCTTTGGCCTATATCAACAATAAATTAAGACACCCCATCTGCTAGTTTAGCTATATTGGTCGTCCTATGTGTGGGATACAGGGAAAGACAAGACCTCTTTCCCCTGCCCATCTGTTCCAGAGTCCATGTTGTCCACACAGGTGTGAAAGACATGCTTCTTACTCATCCTTACTCACCTGTGTGGGTGTGTAATTAAAGTCATAATCTAGTCCAATATAGTAAAGCTATTATAAACATTAACTACATTAGGATCATAGATCTATCAGCAGAGGGCAATGTGAGAAAGAGGTCAATACAGTTCTCAACCAGAAAAAAAATTATCACTGAAGAACAGACTTTAATTATAAGAAAGAAAAGAAAGAAAGAAAGAATCCAGGAAGCACACAGTTTCTCATAGTCCCTTACCCATAGGTCTGTTTCTGTCCCTGAGGTCCCTGTGGTTGGGGTGTCTGTATGAGTCCCTGTAGTGGTGGGCAATGGCCATATCATCCAAACGATAATGCTGAGGTGGAGGTGGGGTGGGGTGAGGCAGACCATTGGGCTGATAAGATAAGCCATTATTTGGACTGTACCGCTGGCCTGGGCTAATAGTGCAGGGCCGCTTGCTTGGATGCTCTGAGTGCAAAGGCTCTCTGTCAAAGCCGTTTTCTTTGGTTCTGAAAAATAAAGTACAGGAACTTTCCGTCACAATTTGAACAGGGCTGGCTATTGTTCAGATACACACAGTTAAGAACTGCCATTTGTGCTCCATGACTTCGGGGATGAGGGTGGGGGAACATTTCATAAAGCAGTTTAATCAATCAAAATTTATAAGGATACATATGCTCACTATAAACATCTCTGTCATAGCCTAAGAAACACTGGTAGAATAATACTCCCTATAGAACATAAAAATACTCCTTATAAACATAAAAATGAAAACAATATTCACTGAGATTAAGCTTTGAACATGTGGGTACAGTACAGACTGTAATGTATTCATATGTTAAGCAAGTGGCCAAGCAATTTTTATTTTTAATAAAAGCAAAAGAAATCACCATTCTTAGTCAAGTCCAATTTGATCGAAAAAAGACCATACACTGGTGGAGATATCCTGCCTTCGTTGTTGCACGCAGAGATCTGGGGAAATCTGCAGCTTAAGAAATGTTTTCCTCCAAAGGGCAGCACATGGCCCTTAGGCTATATGTCTTAGCATGCTGAATCTTTGCTCTCAGTAATGCTAGGCTGATTTCCCACCAGGGAATTAAACAATATGATCACAGCAGGTTTCAAAGACACATTTGGAGTGTGAGGAAAGAATCATTCTTGGGGATAAGAGATGTTTTCCTTGAGAGAGGAGAGGTTACCTACCTTGTGCAATAACTGTAGTTCTGTGAGATATGTGGCTCTATGGGTGCTACTCTTCAGATCCACATTTGCCCCATGTATCTTCAATTGGAGATTTTATGTAACTGTGCCCATTTGGTCAATGCATGTGCTCAACTCCACCTCATGCACTGCACTTGGCTATATAGAGCTGCATAGGTGAGCCACCCTCGGTTTCTTATCTACTGCAAAGCTTCATAGCCAAGAACTCCGAAGTAGAGGGGAAAGAGGAGGGGTAGTGGAGTACCCACAGGGACACACATCTCGGAGAACTACAGTTACCACACAAGGTGCGTAACCTCTCCTTTTTTCTTTGAGTAGTGCCCTTATAGGTACTCCACTTCGAGTGACTACTAAGCAGTACGCTCCAAGAAGGCAGAGGCTTTGGAGTCAAGTCCAAAACTGAAGATAGTACAGTATAACCAAGCACAGCATTAGGAGTCATGAATTACTGCATAATGTACAGAAAAGAGAGTATGGTGGTCCAAGTTCCAGCTCTACATATTTCAACAATGGGAACATTCTTAAGAAAGACTACTGAAGTAGAAAACAATCACATTGAATGGGTTAGTATTCTAGAAGGAAGTTGGAGATCATGCTACTAATAAAAGATAAAGCAGCCAGATATCCATCTATCACAGCAGGGATGCATCTGTTATTACTACTGTTGGAGATGGTTGAGCAAAGAGGATTCCTGTGCAAACATTGCTTGGAATTAGTCCCTTTGCTCTGGTGGTAGATGCTCAATAAATGAACTGAACTTTTAGTTATTGGTGTGATTATATTTTGCATCAACACTTGATAGTTGATTATTATAAACTGCAGAGTCACCTCATTGTCATCTTGGCCCCCTGATGGTACCAACGATCTTCCTGAGCGGAACCCTTAGATTCTTTGGGTTCACTGGTGCTCACAGTACCTGAGGAACCTGCACCTCGTGGATACCAAGTCAGGAACCGGCGGGCATCTAAATAGTTGTCTCAATCAGCCACCAGGGTTTCTTTGAGGTAGATTACCTAACTGGAGAACCTGAGCTCTGTTTCCTAGAGTCTTTTTGAGGGGATCTTGACTTTTCTTTTTAGTAGTTCTTAGAGAAGTGTTGCACTGAAGTGGTTGAGATCGTCAACTTGCTCGGAGACTGATGTATGGGGCTGGAGATGCCCTGGCCTGGGTCAGAAGCTGGATGGAGGGAACCCTCCATCACAAGGTAGCACAATTTAACCTCCTGGTTCTTTCTGGCTCTTGATTTTAAGGCCAGGCAAAAAATTCATTTGCGGGGGGCGGGAGGGGAGGTGTGACTCCTCAAGCAATGGACACACTGGGAGTGTCAACTGTTCACCAGGAGAGCCTCCTGGCACAAAAGGCAACATTTAAAACTAGGAGAGCCAGCATACCCTCCCCACAAGGTAAAGTTCTTAGGGAAAAACTGAAAGGATGATAGTCCTTGCAACATTTTTTTTAAACTACAGCTAACTACTACTGCTATAAGTAACTAAACTAAGTGAAACTATGAAAGAAACTGCAGTTGATGAAAGATCAACTCAGATACTGCTGAGGCTCTGTCTCATGCCAAGGCACTTGTGAAAGAGCTGAGGGCAGTTCACCTGTGCAGCACTAGATAGCCATGGTGCAGTACACAAGGCAGAGTAGAGCTCATGAGCAGGCCGAACAGGCACTGCTACCTAAACTCTCTGATCAAACACGTATGGGGTGTACACGCCTCTGAAGTACAGCGTCCATAGGACACTACTCAAAGCAGAAGCTAGATTTTTGTGCCCTCACAGCAGCTTTGATCAAAAACCCTGTGCATGCTGTTGATCTAAAGATAAGACTGGTTAGGCCACAGTCTTATGGCAGCCTTCAACTGTTCCCATTCCATTCCTCTTAACAGATGGCGCTTTCACAGTGAGGTCATTTAGAAGAGTTAGTGATGGGCCAGAAAATTAGCCATAAAGAAACAAAATCAATTTGAGTCTATAATCAAATATTTCAAAATAAAGTGCTCACAGTCCACTTGCAATCACACCATCAGCTAATATATATGAACTTAAAAGTGAATGCCTGTTGACATCCTCAGGAAAGAACAAAGGTAAGTTGTTTCTATTCTGCCCAGAGACCTGGGCATACTGCAAATGAAGAATGACTTTCCTTTCTCTACTATTACAGCCCAAGCTTATCATAATAACAACTCTCTCTTGATTAACTAACCTTTCTAGTTTTTGTGAAAGTAAGAACTCATGTAATATAGTGGGATCCACAGTGAACTAATTTCCAGTTTAACTGTGCATACAGCTAAGTGAAGGGAAGTTGCTTAAATGACTTCCAACTCCTCTTGTACTGGAGCTCCACTTCACTCTAGTTCTCAAACTGTGGGGTGCATGCACCAGGGAGGTGCCATTTACAGTTTTTTTCCCCCGGGTGGCTCAGGGTTTCTGACTGAGCTATAGCTGATGCTGTAACTGATGTTAGATGTCACTGTTGGTCGCCTCATGACCAGACTGCAGTCTTGGCTGCCTGCAACAAAGGCTGTTGCAGGGTTTGCTGGCTCCTTCAGAGAGAGGTTGTCAGGCTAGCCTGCACCCTGCCTGTGCAGAGCAGGAATGTAGCAGGGAGGTGGCTCAGTGGCAGTAGCTGGCTGCATCTTTTATTCTCCTAAGTGTGGGGATGAAGGACAGGGACCCAGGAGAACATGCACCCTTCCTCTCCAGCCTCTCTCTCTCTCTCTCATGCACTGCTTAATAGCAGGCAAGAACAGGCAGGCAAGAACAGCCTGCTGGAGAGGGAGCTGGGCAGGGGACAAGGACGGCATCCTGGGGCGGGAGAGAGCAGCATAGTGGATTGAGCCCATTGCAGTGAAGAGTTGGGGCAGGGATCAAGGACCACTGGAGTGTGGGGTAAGGGGAATCTCTATTTCAAGTGCTGTGGCAGTTAGCAACAGGAAATGACGATATGGGTTTTGCTAAAGCTTGTTGCTGGGAATAAAGATAGGCTTTCCAGAGACTCCATACACAAGCACCAGAGTCCACTGCAATTGCAGGAGTGAACACAGGCCCCAGTTACCCCTCTCATAGCGAAAGGGAGAGGATCTTTTGCCAAGTACTTTAGGGCATCCATTATAATGAGTATTTTTGAGCAAGGAAGTAAACAGTTAAAATTACTGTACACTATGTTCTAGAAAGACAAACAAAAAGAAATGGGATGGAACTGAGATGCGACTCCCATGAGTGCCAAGGTCACTATAGGTTTAATTGCTGTCAGTGTAATTCATGCTGGTAAACGCCAATGGATAGCAAAACTTTTTGACTGTTCTCCAAGAATGGACCTACATATTTTACATTTGGCTGCATGCAGAACCTCAGACCTGCAACTACTCAAATCCAACTATGAAATTTTAATCTGCAAGTACACATTTGCATGAAAGTATGCAGATTTTTGTATGCACAAATCAAACTATGAATGCATCTTGTTCTTGAATATCAAGGTTAGAATGATAACCTCTAACAAAGATTAAAAAGTTGGATACTGTAGAGGTCCTGTTTTTTTTCTACAGCTGCCTTTATGTATGTCTCAGTGTATATAAAGAAAACCTCCAAGATCTGAGGGCCAGGAGGAGAGAGCCCAGTTTCAGAGAATGAGGTTTTTTAACTGTAGATATTCATGCTGTAGGATATTTGGCATTTGGACTCCTTTTTTATTGAGATTAAGGGCTGCCCAGTTACAACTGGGATTGACTGTTACTTCTCATCATGAATTGCTGAAGGCACACAATCAAATATACAGTAAGAATCTTTAGTTTCAAATGACTGCATTCCTGAGCAGGAAATCAAACAGCACATGACTGCCATGGCTAGCAAATTAACTTTAGTGTTTGATACAAAATATTAAATGCAATTTATGATAATAATATTATTGAGACCAGTGAATTGGAGTTGGGATGGAGAATGTTCATCCTTCATTTCTGCAAGATGCTTTGGTTTAAACTAATATTTACATGTAAAAGATTGATGACTGAATGAGTGATAATAAACTACTAGAAAAAAATCTCTTTCGTGCCTATATGTATCAAATGATTTTGCCAATAAGATAATGTTGTATGCACAGCACACATCAACATATAAATATCATGTGTATATTTACTTCTCACACAGAACCATCATACTAAGGAAGGGCTTCATGTCACAACTCAGGCAATTAATTTAAGAACCTGTAAGATATTGCTCAAAGAAGATTTCTAAACTTTTCACATTGGTTGCAAGGCTTGTAGTCCAATGAGGTGCTGAGCATCTTCCACTCCCATTAACTGAGATGGCAGAAATAGGCCCTCAATTCCTGGCAGTGTCCAACCTAACCTGTGTGTCCCTGCCACAGTAAATATCAACCTTCTCACAAGGGGGCATCACCTTTAGGGGAGGACATTTCTCCAAACTGCTCTCTCAAAGTCCACAAAACTGTCATGACCCCTCTCACCAACTAAAGTCTTAATTGTTAATCTCTCCTTCCTCCCCTCCCCCAGACATGTATCAGATAATACTGGCATACATTTTTCCACTTAGAATTATTTTTATCAGTCTTTTTTCCTAATAATTCTTTACATGCACTTGATGTGTCTGTCAAATGTAAAGTTAGTAGGTGACATGCTTCTATACTGCACAATAACAGTCTTTTAGGGCAGCCTCAACACAGGATAAATTTCTTTGTAAACAGCAGCAAATTTACACAGTTAATTTATTTAAAATTATGTAGAGGTTTAAGGCAAAACATTCATTCACAAAAAAGTTATTAGTCCAACTTTTTTAGCCTTATGACAGCAGGCTATAAGCCCCAAAAGTTGTAAACAAGACAGAGTAAACACTTTGTTCAAGACATGTCATGAACAAATTATCAAAATGTGTTGTCTCCTCAGGTGTCAGCTTTTTCTCTCTTTCAGTGACTGATTGCTCCCAGTGTTATTACAGGAACAGATTGATCTTTTTAATGAGCTAGTTTAATAGACTCCAAAATCTCACCGTGGCTGCTCAGCCATGTCAGACCATATGCACCAAGAAAACATTCAGTAAAACACTACTCTCTACTGTCACATTGCTCTATAAAACCTCACATACAGTAGATATGCATATGCAGAAAAATAACTAGAGATGGAAAATGTATAGGCAAACAAGATGCTGAAATTATAAAAGGAAAAAATGTTATTGTAACTGGATATATATTCTTGGCTATACTAACCCCCCCCCCCCAAGACATACAAGTTTGCATATACACAATAAACGCTCCCTCTCTATTTTTCTTCCTAATTCTGCATTTCACCTCTACTGGAGTCAGAGTTAGAGCATTCAAGCATACTTGGATGTATGTTGTATGTAACCATACTAGTACCAATTTTGGAAGGGAGCGGGCGAGAAGAGGAAACATGTGTAAGACCATATCCAACTGACTTCAGCAAGAGCAACGAGCACATATCAGGATTCAGAATCTGGTCTAATGTTCTTAGTTTCCCTGGAAAGAAGCTGCCTTTTATCTTCATATACCCTGATATGTACATTGTTGGCAGAGTGATAGTGACAGTTATACCTATTGTTAGGATACCCAACATTTTTGACATATTTTTATATATGTAGATTTAAACAAACAGTACACACATCCTCACGTGTTTCTCCTATCCCCAGATAAAGAATATTTAAAAATTCAATATTTAATAAGTTATGGAGCAAGAGGAATCATTGGTTTCACCACTCATGTAGATCTGCTTCCATGTTCTAGCTCTGAGGAAGGATTTATCTGGTTGATTCACTTGTATTATCAAATCTCAAATGATGCAGACTTCTGTTCAATAGATTTAAGACTCTTCTACACAGGATTCTCTCACTTTACTGTTTGGTGTGAGTACCGTTATTACTAGGGTCACATGACAACTCCCCTGGGTTGGATTTAGTTGAAACTGTTGCCTGTTTCTTCTGTTCAGAGGTCCTTGACCATGCAAGATCTCTGGGTGCAGCTACGTTCACTAAGTTGTTCAATATTACCAAAACAGAGTCTTCTGTTTATGAAGCTCTTCTTTATGAAGCTTAGGGTGGCATTCCAATAAAGTAGAAAGTGTTCTTAAACCTTTTAAATTTGTAGTCATCCAGTAGTCCTTTAGAAGGATCATTCAGGGTCAAAATGTACTTCTAAATTCAGCATGGCTCTGATCTGTTGACTCATTAACAGGTGAGTTAGGATTACGCCAAGGACTGTGTAAGGGGTTGCCTTATAGCTCAGCAAAGCTAGTCTGAAGTCTTTTGATAGTAGAATTATCTCAGCAACCTGCACTGCTCTCTCCACCAGCTCATTCCCTTGTGGATAGTGAGGGCTTAAAATTAATGTATGTGAAATTGTACCGATCATAAAAGTTTAGAAATCAGCACTGGGAAACTGTGGCTTAATGTGAGGGGCTATTGGTTCTGAAATGCCAGAAAGAGACAAAAGTTAAAAGATATTTTCTTTTGCCCTGTTCTCATATGGGTCAAATGAGAAGTAGAATTTCTGCCAAGAAAATTAGTCAAGGGGTACCATGTAGGTATGATCCTTGTTAGGCAGGTCTAGTGCTATTTACTCCACCCATCCAAGACCTAATGGGTAGTGTACTGTGGATATGAGAGATTTTTAAAGTTGTGTCTATTATTCAAGCATCACATGATTCCACCTTGTATTCTAGGTCCTGCCCTATGATGGACTACCACACTGACATTTGGACTCACTCCCATCATTTTGTGAGACCTTCTTTTCCCAACATGTATCATTTCCAATATGTTATCGGGCAAAGACTGAGCGACTATGATATAACTGCCACAGGTAATTGGATTTTCAGATTTGGTGATATCCCCTCTCTTTGCAACAGTCACATGTTGGATGTGGGGCTCCTGATAATTAACCAGGCCACCTATCTTGGATACCTTTTGCTGCTGTGTGTTAACACTTGTGGCTATTTCAGTTTGTTTGAATTGGTGCGGGAGGTGTAGCAAAGAAAAGCCACTCAAAAATTGCACCCACATAATCATCTTCAGCCTCTGGAGAATTTTGGTGCCCAATAGGACTTCTCAAAAAGGTGTCATCCAGCTCAAAGGATTTCCCTGGCACATATTTTGCAATAGGTTAATATCTCTAATGAATGAGCATTCCCTGCCATCTAATGGGAACCTTATCTAGATCTTTACTGTTTGTGAGTGGCATGAGTGGATTGAGGAATCACTAACTTGACATTTTCAAGACCTAGCACGCATCCTGTGAACCTCTCACATTTATGTATGCTCAAATATCTGCTATTTTATTTTAGTTTAGCAGCCTCACTTTCCTTCAGACCTTGTTTTTCTTATGTTATGTTCTTTCACTGACTGTCCATAAACTAAAATGTCACCCACAAAATTTTGCACTCCCTCTAGCCAAACTAGTGAAACTAGCCAAAATCCACTATTTGGATCTAATGCAGAGAATATTTATGCAGATTCAGAAAGAACTCAACATCTGACACTATTTAATTGGACAATAGTTTAAAAAAATCAAGAGTCACTTTCTTCTAACAGTGAATAAGGAACTTTATTGGAATAAGGGAAAACAATAATGTCCCTTGTCCCTTAAGCTATTCTGTGATTCTTTCTGTTTCTCCACAGGGCTTCCGCCTAGAATCATCCCTAGCCCCACAGTGCCCCTGGCTTCCTTCTACAGATTTAAAGAAATAGTAAATATATTCTTACATATCTGCTATGCAAAATCTAACAACTGAATAAGGAATTAAAGATCTGATTGCATTCTGAAGCAGACTCTTTGTTCCTGTATTTATCAGGATATCATCAGACTCCCGGATGTGCATGTAGCACTACAGCTCAGTAACCTGCTATATGTAGTTCTCCAGTATTTCCACAATACAACTGTATTTCATATTTGGGAATTGCATGTAGACGTGATAATCACATTTGTATTCAAGAAAGTGAGTACTGTAATTATAGTCCCCAGTATGGGTGCCTATCCAACTTCCCATATTTAATATTTCCTCAGACAAAAACCCAAATACAGACAGATTCGCATATAGAGTAGGAACGATCGGCTAATCACTTTAAGCTGCATACAGACATTATGCACCAAATGGTTAGTGATAGTGCTGTGAACAGTTCTGTATTATTCCCACTTACATATGGCCAAATTCTGCCCTAAGGCTTCTCCTCTGCATGCAATAGAGGTCCATTGTCTAGAGTCAACGGAAACATTTCATATGGGTCCAAATAAAATTTGCCCATTATTTAGCTGTAACTGAAAAAAATTAATCTTGGAAAACTCAGCACAAATTTTGTAGAATGAAATGGAGCATCCCACACCACTCTAATTGTAATAGACATCAGCATGTTAGCTTTATATCCCAAAGCATGTTTACAATTGCAGAGTATTAGCACTCTGGCCTTCTGACCTGTCTGGAGTTCGCCTCTTCCCGTTTTCGTTCACATCGAGAAGCAGCTCTGAGGAGTCAACAGGTGAGGTGGTGCTGGCATCCAGAAGCAGCTGTTCATGCTGAGCGAGGTACTGGGCGGGGTTCTGCTTGGCCAGCCTTGCACAGTGCAGGAGCTCCCGCTGCAGCAGGGGCAGATTGGCCTGTAAGAGTGTTTCAGAAATTAAGGGAGCAGCTGAACGGCTCTCAGGCAGTTTCACAAAGATGAAGTAGCAAAATTAGAAATCAATTAAAAGCCCACTCTGGGATGAGTCTATTTTGTTCATCTTGAATTATATTTATTTTAGTTAGCCGTGTTAAACCACATAGCCTTATTAGAGATTTGAGTCACGGCTGAAATACATATGTGTACACACATGAGAGTGGAAGAGTTTATTTGCTGAAGCATAAAACAAAACTGAAAATGCTATGAGAAAAAAAAACAATTTTCAGGTCCAAATCTTTAAAGGGTGGCAAGAGCACAGCACTAGCTCACTTTATCTCCTTTCTTGTTATTATACAATATTTGTGTTTCTATTCAGCTGTTGTCTTTACATGCAAAACATCTCCCCTACGTAAATTTAATATTCAGATTGCAAAGTACTAACTTTCATTTTTTCTTGACTTAAGGATGAACACCCAGTTCTAACTCGGCACATGTTTATGCATTAGCTACAGTATTTAGTTATGTTATCACATACTACAGAAGTTATCAAATACTACACAATTTTTCCTACACTCTCAAATACACATACAATCTTAAAACATGTGAACAGATTATTAAAAATTTTAGAGTAATATAAGTGTGCAAGAGACAAAGTTAGATACATGTTGTTCAATCTAACCTTCTCATGACTTTTAAACAATTAACTACTGCTATAAAAGTTCATTTTTTAAATGGAAAAGTATTTTTAAATTATAGAATCATAGGACTGGAAGGGACCTCCAGAGGTCATCTAGTCCAGTCTCCTGCACACAAGGCAGGACTAAGTATTATCTAGACCATCCCTGACAGGTGTTCGTCTAACCTGCTCTTAAAAATCTCCAATGATGGAGATTCCACAATCTCCATAGGCAATTTATTCCAGTGCTTAACCACTCTGACAGTTAGGAAGTTTTTGGTAATGTCCAACCTAAACCTCCCTTGCTGCAATTTAAGCCCATTGCCTCTTGTCCTATGCTCAGCGGGTTAAGAAGAACAATTTTTCTCCCTCTTCCTATAACAACCTTTTATGTACTTGAAAACTGTTATCATGTCCCCTCTCAATCTTCTCTTTTCCAAACTAAACAAACCCAATTTTTTCAATATTCCCTCATAGTTTTCTAGACTTTTAATCATTTTTGTTGCTCTTCTCTGGATTTTCTCCAGTTTGTCCATATCTTTCTTGAAATGTAGTGCCACAAACTGTACACTATACTCCAGTTGAGGCCTAATCAGCGCAGAGTAGGGCAGAAGAATTACTTCTCATGTCTTGCTTACAACACTCCTGCTAATACATCTCAGAATGATGTTCGCTTCTTTTGCAACAGTGTTACACTGTTGACTCATATTTATCTTGTGATCCACTATGACCCACAAATCCCTTTCCACAGTACTCCTTCCTAGGCAGTCATTTCCCATTTTATATGTTTGCAACTGATTGTTCCTTCCTAAGTAGAGTACTTTGCATTTGTCCTTATTGAATATCATCCTATTTACTTCAGATCATTTCTCCAGTTTGTCCAGATCAATTATAATCCCAACCTCCAAACCACTTGCAACCTCTCCCAGCTTGGTATCGTCCGCAAACTCAAAATGGCTGAGAAGGATTTGCTCCATCTTTAAAAGAAATTAATCTTTTGAGATAGACCAAGCATGGAGCACTTCAGCCCAAAATGTTCTGGAAAGTTTCAGACACATGAGAAAGAGGTTATAAGAGAAAATGCTTTACCACCTTAGTTAAATCAAATGACACCAGGCACCAATTATCAGATCCTGGTGATCAAAAGATGTACCATGTACCAAACAAATAGATATGGACCATCATCACAATTTTTGCTACAGCCTTTCCGTATTTAAAAAAAAACATTCTTCTCAGAGACTAAGGGTTCATTTACACAGCAAGAAGAATCAAAAGTGGCAGTAAGTCTCAGAGCTCAGGTCAACTGACTTGGGCATGTAGGCTTGGGCTATGGAGCTAAAAACAGCAGTGTAGACATTCAAGCTCAGGCTGGAGCCTGGGCTCTGAGACCTTCCAACCTGGCAGGCTACTCTGCTATTTTTAGCCTTGCAACGGGAGCCTGAGTCAGTTGACCCAGGCTCTGAGACGTGGTGCTGCGGGTTAATTTTTTGCTGTAGACATACACTTAGAAGCATAATTTGCTATTGGAAAAAACCAGCCAGTGCTACCACTTAGTCTACAGGCCCTCAAGGGAGTTAGAAAGACATTGCTTAGAACTTTAGGACTCTAAAAGTTCATAGAACCTTTTCAACATTGTATTTTGTGAAAGTGAACAAAGCATTAGCCTATCTATATTCATTATTAATAAGATGCCTACCATCTAGTACAGGGGCCCCCAATGTGGTGCCCGCGGGCGCCATGGCACCCACCAGGGCATTTTTGTGCGCCCGTAGAACACCCCGCCGCCAAAATGCTGCCAAGAAGTGTTGCCATTTCTTGGCGGCATTTCGGCGGCGACAGTTCTTCCCGCTGCCGCTTCTCTGTGGCAGCATTTCAGCAGTGGGGTGTTTGGCGCCCACCAAAAGAACGATTGGGGACCACTGATCTAGTAGATGTCATTCCAATTTTGCTGGCGGTGGCAA